>NW_020897836.1:685306-712088 GCF_003984885.1 Neopelma chrysocephalum | reverse complement strand
ATATTTCCTCTCCTGCATCCCGGTCTGGGTGCATTTCCCCTCCTGCACCTCAATCCCGGTGCAGTTCCTCTCCTGCCCCCCAGTTCAGGTGCATCTCCCCTCCTGTGTCCCAGTCCAGGTGCATTTCCCTCGGTGCACCCCGACCTAATTGCTTTTCCCCATCCAGCACCCCAATCCAGCTGCATTCCCCCTCGGTGCACCCCTAGCCCGTTGCGTTTCCCCTCTTGAATCCCAATCCAGGTGCACATCCCTTCGCTGCATCCTGACCCCGTTGCATTTCCCCCCTGTGCCCTGTGATCAGGGTGGATTTCCCACCACTGCATCCCAGTTCCACGGCATTTCCCCTCCTGCACGCCAATCCAAGTGAACTTCCCCTCTGTTTACCTCAATCCTTATCCCCTCCATGGTCCATTTGCATTTTCCTCTTCCCCTTGTGCACCCCAGTCCACCCCAATCCCAATGCCTTTCCCCTCCATCCCTTCTTAGCTCCTGGGAACTGTTATATCTCCCCTTGGAGCATCCCAAAACCCGACATCCCAAAAGTTGTGTTCCCTCCCCCGTGGTTCAGGAGCAATAAGTGAGAATTTTCCCATTTTTTCAGGGATTTTCCCTGTGGTTTTCCTTGCCTCTCACCTCTCTCCATTCACCCCCAGGTCTACGCATCCATGAATACTTGTACTTCCAAGTGCTCAGTCCCGGGGACATCCGTTACATCTTCACTGCCACTCCAGCCAAGGATTTTGGTGGCGTGTTTGTAAGTATTTAAAACTAAATTTGTCACCCCGGGTCCCTCCATCCCAATATTTCTCCTTTGTGGGACTCAGTGATTTGGATTTTTGATAAAAACGGAGCTAATTGCTCTTCCATGAGCATCCTTGGCCTCAGCAGGCTTCCAGAGGCAGGGATTGGGCTGGCTCTGCAGGACTTGGAATGGGGCACCTGGAAGCTCAAAATCTCCCCAGATGAGCAGGATATGGGACATTGAGGGGTTGAAACGTGTCCAGGGAAGGGAACGGAGCTGGGGAAGGGTCTGGAGCAGCAGGAGTGGCTGAGGGAGCTGGGGGGGCTCAGCCTGGAGGAAAGGAGGCTCAGGGGGGACCTTCTGGCTCTGCAACTCCCTGACAGGAGGGGGGAGCCAAGGGGGGTTGGGCTCTGCTCCCAAATAACAAGAGGGAAAACGACCTCAAGTTGTGCCAGGGGAGGTTCAGGTTGGATATTGGGAAAATTCCTTCCTGGAAAGGGCTGTCCAGCCCTGGCCCAGCTGCCCAGGGCACGGGTGGAGTTCCCATCCCTGGAGGGATTTAAAGTCCCTGTGGATGTGGCACTTGGGGACATGGGTCAGTGGTGGCCTTGGCAGTGCTGGGCAGTGCAGGGACAGCCAGAGTGGGGCTGGGAATGGGAAGCAGCTCCGATGCCTCATCCCTGCCTGTTTCCCTCCCGAAGAACACAAGGTACGACCAGATCCACCTGGTCCCGGCGGATCCTCCGGAGGCCTGTGGAGAGCTGAACAATGGAGTCTTCATCCAGGACCAGATCGCCTTGGTGGAGAGGGGGTAGGTCTGGCATCACGGGGCTTTTAGGGGGACCCTTGGGAAGGACAGGAGATGCCACCATGGCACTGTCACAGTGCCATGGCCACATCTCCCCTTCACCTCCAGCTTCTTCTCCATGTGGGTAAAGAAGGAAAACACAAGAGTGTTCCTACCCCAGAGCACTTCATCTTGTGTCTTTTAGCCTGTGCTATGGTGGGAAAAAAACCCATCTGGGTTCATACTGAGAGAGGTTTAGATGGGATATTAGGTAGAAATTCCTCTCTGGGAGGGTGGGGAGGCCCTGGCACAGGTTGCCCAGAGAAGCTGTGGCTGCCCCTGAATCCCTGGAAGTGTCCAAGGCCAAGTGGGACGGGGCTCAGAGCAACCTGGGACAGTGGAAGGTGTCCGTGCCCATGGCAGGGGGTTGGAACTGTATAATCTTCCAAGTCCCTTCCAACCCAAACCATTCCATGATTCTGTGATTCTATTTTACTTTTCCTTAGGAGTGTGGGTGGCTTGTGCCTAAAATAGAGACTCGGAGGAGCGCGGTTGGGGCGAGGCGCGGGATCGGAGACACAATCCCTGGGCTGGGTGTCTCTGGGCAAGGCCCTGGCACTTCCAGGCTTTGCACCTACCTGGGGGCACCGAAATTTTGTCCCTCTGTGCCCCAGGGGCTGCTCGTTCCTGTCCAAGACCCGAGTGATCCAGGAGCACGGCGGGCGGGCCGTGATCATCGCCGACAACGCCTACGACAACGACAGCTTCTACATCGAGATGGTGCAGGACAGCTCCCGGCGCACAGCCGACATTCCTGCGCTCTTCCTGCTGGGCAGGGACGGGTGGGTGCCCTGACACGTTTCCCCAAGGGTGGGACAGCTCCTGGGAAGGGCAAAGCGATGACTTGTCCCAACAAAACGTGGTCCCAGCGATCAGCGTGTCCCTCCTGGGCTTTGCGGGACAGATTTGGAGTGGATTCAGTCATGATTAATCCACAGTTGGAGCTTTATGGCTGAGTTGGAGCTGTATGGTTTGGGTTGTGGTTTATGCTCAAGGCTGGGGTTCAGGTCTCCCAAATCCAGCGGCTCTGGAACACCTGTCACCTCTTTATCCTTCCAGGTACATGATCAGGCGTTCCCTGGAGCAGCACGGGCTCCCCTGGGCCGTCATCTCCATCCCCGTCAACGTCACCAGCATCCCCACCTACGAGATGATGCAGCCCCCCTGGACCTTCTGGTAGCAGCAGGAGGCTGTGGCGGATCGTGGGCTTCCCAGTGGATCCCAGGAATTTCCCCTAAGCACCAGGTTTGAAGAAGGAGTTCCAGCGTCTTCCAGAGATCCCACTGGATTCAGCAACAGGGAGATCTTCCTGCCGGCCAAGTGCCAGGTGGGAACCTTGAGCCTGGCACTGAGCACCCTTTGCTGTGACTTTGTGGGAGGGAGGTGATGGCCCAGAGCAGGCCAGCGCTTCCCAGGAAACATTTGAACTTGTGCTGCTGATTTGGTGGGATGCAGGACTGGCAGGGATGGGAGGGAGAGCGACGCAGGCTTGGTCTGGACCAGCAGGGCTCGCCCCATGTCTGTATATTTTTGTCTGAGCTAATGAAGTCTGAATGTTTTAGAGAAAGGGAAGTTTCTCCTTTTTTCTTTCAGCAGTCAGGGGATGAAGGGATAAATCTCATCCCCTAATATTTTTCCTAGTAAAATTCCCAAGGTGCCTCCTGCAGCTGGGGCAGCGCTCAGGCCAGACCCCAGACATGGGGTGAAGCAGCACCACGGCAGAGCCTCCAGCACTTGTCCCCAAGGTGTGTGTCCCTGGTCACAAATCCAGAGCTCACACTCCCACAGGTGCCTGTTCCCTCATCCCCAGACCTGTGTCCCCACAGGACCAGCCCCTGGGTCACCCACCACGCTCCAGTTTACCAGTACAAACCACAGGGTCCCAGTTCTCACCAGTCTCGGTTTATTACGAACACTGAAGGGGCCACGGCCCCAGGACGGTTGGGGACAAGCAGCAGGGTCAGGGCTGGCGGTGATGGCAGCGTCAGGGGTGCGTCACCCTCAGTCCCACGAGCCAGCTGCCACAGACACAGCGGCGGGAAAACAGCTCCCCAAAATCCATGAGGGGAGGGAATAACCCCAGAGCGCACCCCCAGCCTGCTGCCTGTCCATCGCCGGGAGCCGTGTTGTCCACAGACAGGGACACTGCAGCACGTGGGGTGGCCTCGTCGGTGGCAGCGTGGGATGGGTGACAAGGGGACATCCACGTGGGGCCACTCGGTGCCAGGACATCTCTATGTGGGGCCACTCGGTGCTGGGATGTCTCCATGTGGGAATTCGGGGTGGGGAAGCGCACAGCAGCTCCCACTCAGGCACGTCCTCGTCCCGCTGCCAGACAGAGGGACAACTCCCAATGTCTTTGGGGGTTTGGATGACAGCACATGTCAGCTCTGGGATGCTGGGATGCTCTGGCCATTCTCCATCCCCAGATGATCCTGGAATCACTGCTTGGGGCTGTGTTGTTGGAAGGACGGGCTGAGTCAGGAAGGAGGTGCCTGCAGGATCGGCTCTGCTCTCCCCGCTGGACTCAGGATCTGAGCCCCCCTCTAAGGTGTCCCTGTCCCTGCAAAATCCCCTCACTGCTCACCAAGGCATGGAATGGAGGATACATAAGGACCCTGGCTCCGTAGTGCGTAGATAGTGCTTATATAGACATTAAATAGTTCCCCTCGTGCACAAACACACACACACACACATTCCCTCATCCCTGCGGGGCGGGAAGGACAAGCTCCTCCGAGTCCACGGCCGGCACAGACACGGAGCAGCCTCGCAGGTGGCCACAAGGAGGGGCTGGCTGGATCCTGCTCTCTTCCAGCTTCCTCTGCAAGCACCAGCCAGCCCCTCCGGGAAGCGGGAGGTGGCAGAGGGACACCAGCTCACAGCTTGGGACGGGGACAGCCTCACACACACACACAGGGACAACACGGACAGGCGGGAGCAGGACTTGGCTCCGGCTGTCCCACTCCAGCACCTCCGCACGGCCGCCCACATGACCCCACAACAAAACCCTGTTCCTTGGACTAAAGCTGCTGCCTCTGGGAGGAACCCCCAGTCCCTTCCCGTCCCTTCCCTTCCCTGTCCTCTTGCCAGGATCAAACGTCTGTCATCTCATCCTCCAGCTCGGCATCGTCCGTCTCTCCCTCGCCCTCCTCCTCCTCGTCCGACGTCACGTCGGCGTCGTCGGCTTGCGCCAGGCACTTGGGACACGAGCAGGTAAACAAGTAGTTCTCCCTGGGAAAATGGGAAGGAAGGAGGAAAAAGATGGATGGCACTGAGACAGGCACAAGCCCACACTTCTGCTGGGCAGGGGTCGAGGACAGAGCAGCCAGGAAAGGGGCTAAATATGTTAAATCTAGAGGAGTTTGGGGGTTCCATCCCGCTGGTTCAGGTGGGGTGAAGGTATTCCAGGTGGAGAGGGGGATTCCTCAGCCCCACAGGAGTGATGGGACACGGGGACAGTGACCACCAGCAGGAACCTCTACCCTTGAAGGGCAGAGAAGGAAAAGGAAGGTGGTGGGGACTGCAAAGGGTCTGCAGGAGCAAACTGCAGAGTGGTGCAGGGAGAGGGGGGAGCCCAAATCCTCAGTCCCTGGGACTACAACACATAAGAAGGGAATTCTTACGTGGAATTCACACACAGAGCCACACACCACACAGGGCCCCAGGGTGGGGGTGCTGCCCAGATGGACAGTTTGGGGGTGCAAAGGGGTGTGGGGTCCCCCCCAGGTACCTCCAGGCAGCCCCTACCTGAGTATCTTGTTGCGGCTGTGTCTGCTCCGCTCCCTCTGACAGCAATCTAAGTAACTGATGCAGATTTCCTGGGAGCAAAGAGAAACAGGTTGGGTTCAGGATGGCTTCCCATGACTCCAAAGCAGCACAACTTGTGCCAGGCCCTCTCAGAGTCAGGCAGAAATGGGGTCTGGCAGCCCCTACATGCGATGAGGATCGAATTCCTCTGCCGGGACAACACGGGAGACAGGAAGTGTTGGGGGATGTTGGGGACACGGGGATGATGCCAAGGTGTGATGTCACCACCCAGGCCCTGCTGTCTCACCTCTCCTGCTTCGATGTCCTCCAGAGCAGTGAGATGCAGGAGGAAGTTGTTTTCTGGGAAGGATGTCTCGGCATTGGGGATGCAGCTGTGGTTACCTGTGGGCAAGACGGTCTCTTTGCTATAAATGCTTAAGTGGCTCCTGGAAACTACATCATATCCGAGTCCATCCAAGTCAGGACTGACCATTCCTGGGAGAGCAGCCAGGCCCCAGGGCAGCACCCATCCCATTCCATCCCAAGGCTGGGAAGCACAAACCCCTTTCTCCAGAGGCTTTTAGGAAGAGGTGAACCAGCCTAGCACATTTCCCTCCTCACTCCTAGTTTTCCTCCCAATCCTCGTGTTACTTACAGCAGCTCTGGAGCACGTAGAGCCCTGATCCCTCGCAGTTGAGGAACTCTCCAGACTCTGCAGCACAGAGAGGTGGCGTTAGAGCTTTACACAGACCATTTCAGCTCTTCCACGTGGGAGCACAGAGGGATTTGCAGCAACACGGAATGCACTGTCTTGGTTTTAAGACCCCAGCTTTGGGGCTGGGTGTGTGAGGATGATTTCTCAAGCACCCTTCCCTCCCCATGGAAAATCTGCATCCCCAGGCTCCCTGTCCTGCCCCTGCATTCCCACAGATCCTCACCCTTCTCGATGTCTTTGTAGAGCTGGTCAATGAAGGCGTCCAGCTCCTCCCGCTGCAGCATCGGCAGATCCAGCGCGTCACACGCGTGCACCCACTGGCTCAGGGAGCTGTGGGGAAGAGAGGGACACTGTTACATCCCACAGTGCTGTCAGGAAGCACAAGGACACTGTTACATCCCACAGTGGTGTCAGGAAACACGGGGACACTGTTACATCCCACAGTGCTGTCAGGAAACACAGGGACACTGTTACAGTCTCATGGTGCTGTCAGGAAGCACAGGGACACTGTTACATCCCACAGTGCTGTCAGGAAGCACAGGGACACTGTTACAGACCCACAGTGGTGTCAGGAAACACGGGGACACTGTTACAGTCCCACAGTGGTGTCAGGAAGCACAGGGACACTGTTACAGTCCCACAGTGGTATCAGGAAGCAGAAGGACACTGTTACAGTCCCACAGGGCTGTCAGGAAGCATAGGGACACTGCTACAGTCTCACTGTGTTGTCAGGAAGCAGCAGGACCTATCATGGTCCCACAGTGTTATCAGCACACGGTGGGATCTCACAGAGGGGATCCAAGGTGGCTCTGAGCAGCCAAGGTAGGAGAGGCACCTTCTCTTCCCCTCCATTCCCCTCTCTTAAACCCAGCCTTACTCAGGAGAGCATGGATTTACATTCTACATCTCTGCTGCCCTGCAAGGAACACCCATTACCTGGTTCCACAAAGCCCCTTTACCTGGTTCCTATGCCTTGGCCATTGGTCCCAACGAGGGCAAAGAGGGATCGAAAGCCTTCTGGAGTGAACCACTGCAGGAGGGACAGGAGAAAGGAACTGAGTCCAGGCCAGCCTGTGGCAGCACCCCGCTCTGCAGTGCCTCAAATCCCACAGGGAGCTTTGGGGGAAGCAAGGAATGAATGGGCAGATTCCCATGGGCTGTTTGGGAGGCAGACCCACTCACCCTGCTGAGATACTCGTCATAAAGGGCTTCGGTGAAGAGCAACCGCAGCAGCTCCAGCTGGCCCTGGCAGGACAAGGAGCACAGTCAGGGTGGGGAGATGTCACTGTCACTGGGTGCCAGCCCCAGGCTGAGGGCCCGGCCCAGCACAGGCCACGAGGCTCAGGAAGGAGTCAGGCTCCTCATCCTTCCCTGCAGGGCTGGAGGCTGCTGCCCTCACAGCAGCAAAAGCCACTCATTTTAGCAGCAAAAGCCACCTACTCAGCAGCTAAATATCACCCTGGCCCAGCCCACAGCAAAGCATCTCCCCCATAGGAAGGAGCAGCACATCCCATGGAAGCACCACCAGCCCAAAGCCCTCTGAGCAACTCACTTCCTGGCTGTCAGGGCCCCCACTTTAAGCCTGGAATTTCCAGTGCCTCCCATCCCAGCTGTAACAGGGCTTCTGCACCTCTGGGCTCACAGACCCAGGTGGGAGAGGGCAGGCTTGGGAATTCAAGAGCTGCCAGGGTCTTACCTTAAATTTGTCCCCCAGCAGCTTGTGCACAATCTCCTCTTCTTCATTTGCTGTCTTGCTGCAGAACTGGGAGAAGGCCTTGATCCACCACTCCTTGTCTTTAGCCTGGCAATGGAATCAAGCAGAGGCATTGCACCAACCCTGCTTTCCTCCCCAGCCCAGAGGGAGGGAGGATTGTCAGAAAAAACACTGAGAAAGCCAGGCCAAAGAACCAGAGCCTTGGGAATAACATCCACAATGGGATAACGAAACCACACACGGGCAGCTGGAGCTCCAAACTGCTGACGTACCTGCTTGATGGTGGCAACCATCCTGGCCATCAACATAATGCTGGAAGTCTCTGGGGGATAATGCATGTTCCTGTGGGATAAGAATGAAGAAGAGATGAGCAGAGCAGGGCTTGTATGGAAATAAAAAGCTGGAGGGAGGTAGAGGCAGCTGCCATTCGTGTGGTCAGGCCTGCGCTAATCCATCACACCAAAGTGGCCATTGCAGCAACACTGTGTGGGGATCCAGCAGAGAAACCTGCATCCACCTTCCTGCTCCAACCATACGAACAATCCCCTCCCATCCTGGTTCACCCTGGGTTCCACACAAGGCCCAGCTGGGGTTTGGGATAAGATTTGGGTCAGGGATGTCACTTCTCCCCTCTGGGACCGTTTTTTTTTTGCAAGCAGGGACAGCAATTTATCAACCCATGAGGAAGATCCCCAGAGGCTGCAGGAGCACTATAAAATTGCAGGAATGAACTTTGTAGCTCTTTACAGGGAGAAAAACAAGGACTACTCAGCCATGTGCACTGCCCACACCAACTCACCCAACCAGCAGGGAGAGCCAGGCAGCGTCCCACGGGCATTCCCACCCTCCAGCCACCCCATGCAGGGATGCAAAGCAAGGAGAACCATCTCCTTTGCCCGTGGAGCAACAGGCAGGTCGGTGCCCTACCTCCACGCCTCCTGCAGCTTGTTGAGGGGGTGTGTGGGGTCGTCTCGGGACGGGCCGAGGCAGAGGACCTGGTGGTACTGCTCCAGAGCTGCCTGCCTACACTCCGCGCTGCAGTACGTCACCTAGAGCGGGGGGACAGCGCCCGGCATTGGCTCTGGCAGCAGGAAAACAGGATCCTACATCCAGCTGTGCCATCTGGGATCTGGCAATCCCAAAAAGATGGTGTTCCCTCCCGGCAGTCCCGTACCTGGCATCGGGGGCACTGCTGGTGCAGGTCTTTCCGGATGCTGCACTGCTCCGGGTGAGGCAGCACCAGCGAGCTCTTCCCCAGCAGGCGCTGGGCGTTCTCCTCCGCCGTCTCCAGAGCCCGCAGGCAATGATCACAGGCTGCAGGGGAGAAGAAGGATGGATGGAGGGATGGATGGATGGATGGCACAGGAAAGCCTTCGGGAAGGAAATGGACCAGAGCCCCGAGATGGTGCAACTGGTACCACCACCAGAGATGAACAAGGTGATGGAGCCTGGAGCAAACTGGGCTAGTGGAAAGTGTCCCTGCCCATGGTAGGGTGGTAGAATGAGTGGATCCTTAAGGTCCCTTCCAACCCAAACCATTCTGGGATTCCATAGTGGCACCTGGCGCATCCCCCCGGAGCTGATGGAAGTCACCATCCCTCAAACGACACCTCAACTTGCCAACGCTTTAGTGCAGAGGCAGAAACGGCAGCAGGGGCACCTTTACAGCGTTGCGAAGGCAAACCCAAACCTTTCCCTTGATACCGGGCAGCTCCTTTGGGATCCCGCGGGCACTGGGGCAGGTGACAGGGACACGGCACCAGCACCAGCCGCTCACCTCGGTAGTTGTACAGGGCATTCCAGAGGAACTGGGAAGACACCACCGGCCTCTCCACGAAGACTGTTTCCCCTTTGCGGATGTTCTTGGTGGCGAACAAGCCCTTTCCCTGCCGAGGCACAGCCGTGGGTCAAGGGACGCGCCCGGAGCCGAGTCATACCCGGGGGCTGAGGGTACCCCGCCATCCCGAGGGGACCCTGTGGGCTTCTACCCCCTTTCCCCTCTAAAACTGGGAAGGAAGGAGGGGATCCCCACGGAGCGGAGACTCACCTTGGCGCTGCTGATGAACCGCGCCTCCGCCGCAGCCCCGGCGTGTCCCCCCGCCGCGGCCGCCATCTTCGGGCGGCGACTTCCCCGCCCTAACCCGCCGGGCAGCGCCTCTTCCTCTTCCTCCTCTTCTTCCTCCTCCTCCTCTTCCTCCTCCTTCTCCTCCTCCGCCCCTCAGGGGTCCGCGCCCGCCATCGCCCCCTCAGCCCCGGGGCGGGCGGGGGCCGGCGGCCATCTTAGCCCCCCCCCTTCACTCAGCCCACAGCCACGCTCCGAAAACACCGCCAAAACACTCCGAAACGCCGCTGGGGCGCTTCCACAGCCACCCCAAATCGTAAAAGAGTTTTGCTGCCTCTCCCTTATTAATTGTTATTATTTAATGGTAGAGGAATAGCCGTCGTAGCTCTCTCAGGTGGGGACGCAAGGTGCTCCCTCGCAGGAGGAGGTGCCCTCTGGCAGGGCTAGAAGGAATCTCCCGCTGCCCTGCGCGCCCAAAACTGACCAGACTTTCCCAAAAAAACCTTTAATGCCGCCTCTATTAATTATTATCATTATTTAATGGCAGAGGAATAGCCATCCCAGCCCTATCAGGCAGGAACACAAGGTCCCCCGTCGCAGGAAGTGGTGCCCCCTCATAGGGAGAGGAGGAATCGCCCACTGCCCTGCGCACCCAAAATTGGCGCCATTTCCCAAAAAAAACCCCTTCAAAACATGCTAAAGTGGCCATTCTCCCCCTGCTGCCTTCTGCTTGTTGGTCTGCAAAGCCTAAAATCCACAAAACCGCGGTTTTCGTTGTATTTCCTAATTCACATCGCTCAGGCTTTGCCCCGCTCCTCCAGGACCAGGTGGCGGGAGCCGGGTTGGGAATTTGGGATGATTCCATACTCGGGGCTTTTTGGAGTGTTTTGGTGTCACTAGATGTCACTGTCGGCTCGTGGTGGGGACACGACCCATGTCCCCAAGTGCCACATCCACAGGGATTTTAAATCCCTCCAGGGATGGGGACTCCACCACCTCCCTGGGCAGCTGTGCCAGGGCTGGACAACCCCTTTCCATGAAGGAATTTTCCTTAATATCCAATCTAAACCTCTCCTAGCACAACCTGAGACTGTTTCCTCAGTGATTTATTCATGGAAAGGATTGTCAGGCATTGGAAGGGGCTGCCCAGGAATGTGCTGGAGTCACCATCGTGGAAGTGTTCAAGGAATGACTGGATGTGGCTCTCAGTGCTCTGGTCTAGTTGACAAGGACCAGTCACAGGTTGGACTAGATGATCTTGGAGGTCTTTTCCAACCTAAATAATTCTGTGATTACTCGTCCTGTCCCTTGATCCCTGGGAGCAGAGCCTGACCCCCACCTGGCTCCCTGCTCCTGTCAGGGAATTGTAGAGTGAGGTCTCTCCTGAGCCTCCTTTTCTCCAGGCTGAGCTCCTCCAGCTCCCTCAGCTGCTCCTTGTTCTCCAGACCATTTTTCCAGCTCCACTGCCCTTCTCTGAACATGCTCCAGCCCCTCGGCAGAGAAGGTTTGGCCACATCCACCTGCTGACACAGGTCCTTGTTCTCCAGGAGCCACAGCTCCAACCTGAGCACCCCATGCTCACCAGACACTACCTTTCCTCCTGCAAATGTAGTTTTATGTCTGCAGGAACCAGCCCAGAGATAATAACATATGTTAATTACTTTCACCCACAATATGGGGTCATCAACCAATTATAGGAAAAATTCTTTACCACATATTTTGTTCAAAACATTTTATTAAGGAAAAAAACCCTCAAACATTTTTGAGAAGGATGAGAATAACATTGGGTTTAACTTTTTTGGTAACAATTTCAATTGAAAATTAAAGTGAGTAGTTGGAAATGTGTTTTTCGACACCCCTTCCATCTCTCTTTATAAAACACGCTCGATTTTTATTAAGAGACAAAGCAAATAAATAAATGGCACTTATTAAGGAAAGAAAAAAAACCCACTTTTATAAATAACAATAGAAGAGTAAAGTGATATACAGTGTTCTGGGACAGAAAGAGAAGGAATAAATTATCCTGAGCTGACTGGACGTGGTTGGTACCCTGGGCAGACGTTAGTCCTGACCCCTCCAAGCCCTCCCAGCCACCAGAAATCCAGCTGTTAACTACATCGGGCCCTTACAGATGTGCTCCCCGAACGCTCCAGGTGCTGTTTCCCATGGCACCTGGGTGGATAATGAGGAGAGAACAGAGCAGTTGCCGTCTGGGCAGAATCAGCACATCTGGACCAGGGGCAGGGGGTCGTCTGAGGCACCAGAGGTGTTGGAAAGCTGCTTTTTACAGCAGCCCCCGTCCCCACACCTTGGCCAGGGCTCCAGTGCCTCATTCCCTGCAGCACACAGACACCTTGGCCAAGGAAGGCAATGCCAGGAGACAGAGAGACCACTGGGTTCTCCTTCCAGGTTTGGGAAGCCAAAAAAAAAAAAGGCACAGGTACACCAAGGCACTGCCAAGAGGAGGCACTTCTGTTCCAGGGGTAGAAAGACCCTGGAAAGACCCTGATCATCTTATAGCAGGAGCGTTGTGGGTGGAAGCAAAGGGCTTTCCAATTTTGGGGTGGTTTTGGTTATGATCTAAGCATCAAACAGGGGAGTCAAGTTAACCAGGAAAAGCCATCAGGGAGAACTGTCACCCCCAGCATCAGAGACACTGATTGTCACCCAACCACCAGAGACACCCTCTGATTGTCACTCTCTGCTTGAAACTGTGTCCTGGTGCTCCAAGAGCAAACAGGAGATCACCTCCCATCAAGCACAACCAGCCTGGTGAAGAAGCCCCAGGAATTACAGCACGTGGCTACCAAAGAGCAGCCAAATAAATTTGGGGTGGGTTCCTCTCCACCAGCTGCATTTTAGTCCTGTAGCTCCAGCTCTCCAATTGAGAAAGTAATGTCTCTCTTGGACCAAAGCAGCACAGACACGTCCCCAGGCATCAAAAAGCAGCAGTGGCAGCTCAGTCTCAGCTGCTCAAAGCTCCACGTCCACGGTGTCCTCCTCGTGGTCCTTGATGTCCGTGGAGTCGGCGGTCGCGGGCTGGATCACCCCAAACTGGGACAGCTTTGCCGCCTTCTGCTCCATGCTCTGCTTCCTCCACTTGATCCTCCGGTTCTGGAACCACACTTTCACCTGGCAGGGACATGGAAGAGCTTAATCCGAGGTCTCCAGGAGCACGTTTCCAATGCCACATGCTTCCAAGGAAGATGTCCCCAAAAAGAGTTCCTTAAAAATGGGGACATGCCCTTTCTCTGCTCAGGGAGTAGTGAATGAGAGCAGGAGGAGGTGACACTGTGGAGGGCAGAGCGGTGCTAGGAATAGGATCAGGAGAGATGGGGATGCAGCTGCACTGAGGAACTGTCAGAGACTGAAATGGTTAATGATTTATGCATTCTAGGAGACTTTTGCAGGCTTTTGACTTTTGCATTATACCTCAGATGGGCAGTTGGGCCCGTCCCTCCCTCCAGTGCTGAAGGTGTCAAGCCAGGAAGAGCCATCAAAGCCCATTCCCCCCCTCTGCCAAGTTTCATCTCTGGACCCCGTGGGTGGTGACTATATACATCTGTCCACTCTCAGCTTTTCTTTCCCTTACTCTCCCTTAGCCTTATCCTGTCTTTCCTTTCTCTCCCTTATACATTTTCCCCCCAGGGGTTACCCCTATGATAGATAATATATAGATGACAACACCCAAAATGCTAACATACATGTTAAAACAAAATTGTTAAAATAAACCCTACACTATATAAGTTTTCAGACACCAATTATTCAGTGTTGTTTCACTCTAATCCACCCCCAGGGAATTATTGATGAAAACCTGGGTTACCCCCCTCCCCTTTTCCTGGAACAGGTCGTAACAAGAACCTCTGGCCAGGAGAGTGAAGGAAGCAGCTCCCTAAGGAGGCACTGAACCCATTCCCAGGACTGCAGCTGCCAGAGAGCATGGTGAGACCCCAAAACATCCCCTGTGCCCCCAGAATCACCCTGGCTTTGCTCTCCTTTTTCCAAACTGAATTTAGACCCCACCATGGAAGATCACCTGCCTCCTTCTTTCCACAATAAACAAGCAGCTTGCTTTGGGAAGGGCAGGAACTTATTGGGAAGAGCAGGAAAATAGCAATAATAAATAAAAGGACACTCGAAGCACAAACTGTCCCCAGAGGACCTAAAGAACACGGATCCATGAGTCCAACCCAGCTCCAACTCTAAAGCATAGCAGGTTTGTGCTCCTGAATGCTTTTTGTTCCACTTCATGGATTAAGAAATCTCATCCATAAACCATCCAAACCCATCTCTCCAGGCACATCCCTTCCACGCCATCTTGCAGCAGGGAGTCCCACGGGTCACTTTGCATCGTGTCCTCCTCCCGCTGCACTTCCCAGTGGGAAAACCAGCCCAGAGCAGACCCAGGATTGGTGCCACCCATTCCTTACCTGAGTCTCCGTGAGGTGCAGAGTCGCAGCCAGGTCCACTCGCTCCGTGCCCACCATGTACTGCTGCTTGAGGAATTCCTGCTCCAGCCGCTCCAGCTGCTCTGGTTTGAAGACAGTGCGGACCCTCTTCATCTTGCAGGGCCCCCCCGACCTCCAAGGCCCAACAGGACCCAGAGAGTTGGTCCCGACACAGTGAGACAACTCCAGACCTGCGAGAAAGCAGCGAAAATTGAAGGGGTTTTCATCACAAGAGCCGGGAGAAAATAGCACCAAAAAAAGCAGGGATGTCCCTGCCCTGTCCCAGCCCAGATAATCTCATCTAGGGTCCCTTTCCCAGGAAAGGCTGGAGCAGATGATCTTTTGGGGACCTGTGATTTTACTCTCAAGTACCACCTGGACATGCAGCCAGACCCAAAAAAATCAACTCTCAATGAGGGGAGCAGGATTTGGCCTCCACCCACCCAAGATTTTTGTAACAGAATAGTAAAGTCCATCAAGAGCTGCAGAACACAAAAATCCCATCTCTGTCTCAAGAAGGCCCAAGCCACGAATATCTAAAGTTTGGGGGATTTTACTCCAGACTGGGCCCTGATTTTACCCTTCCCTTGGCACAGGGAGTCAGTGTCCAGGAACCAGCTCTCATGCAGGACCACATCCTGCTCCCCTGGTCCCAGTAAAGTTCCCAGTGTGCAGAGGAATTAGTGGGTCTGGTCTCTTGTCTCCTGTCTAGCAGTTGCCTCAGGATAATTATAATTACCATAAATTAACATACAATACAACACCAGGGGACCAGCTGGCACCTGACTGAGAGCTGGTGGCTTCTCTCCTTTCTAATTCCCTCATCCTGATCCAGTTGAGGTCCCTGCTCACTGCAGAGGGGTTGATCCTTTAAAATCCCTTCCAACCCGAACCGTTCCGTGATCCCATGACCTGCCTGCCCAGGTGATTCCACTGGAATAAGTTTAAAATAACCCACGAGTAACAACCAAGGGGAATTTCCACGTGGAAAGCAATTGGCAGGATCAGGCCATTAATGCTCCCCCCATCACTGCTGTTCCAAATATTGTGGCAAGCCAAGTTTCTTCAACTTTTATGGAAATGCTGCACACATAATGATCCCAATTCACACCCTGCTACTTATCTCTCCTTTAATGACTGATGTTGTCACATTCTCCAGGCACAAACCAGCACCTTGACCTACTTATTTCCATTAATTAGGTGTAAGTTCTGCGTGTGTTTAAGGATTTGTGGGATGGAGACCTGACAGCTTAACAGCTGTAATTGCACTTAAAACTATTTTCATCATTAAAATCATTTCACCCGTCACTTCTTTTTTTTTCTTCCCCTCTATTTTCATACTGGGATAATAGCAAGTGTAATTTCCAACTTGAAATGCTGTGTGGAAATAGCTTTGCCAATTGTTTAACTGTGTTTTCATACCTGTGTGTTTGATATAATACAGAGATTAATGCAATTGTGCAGATGCTGCCTCGTGAAAGAAATAATATATTAAATAGTTATGTTAAATGCATTAAAAAAAAAAAGATTAAAAATATTTGTGGTGTCTAAATATTTTAAAATCAGGACCAAAATCAAGAGTTCCCTGTACACAGAAAATACAGGCCTGGCTGCAGGTTTTGCCTGGACAACAACAAGATTACACTCTGAATGTTAAAAAAAAATACTTAATTTCATGAAAAATATTCTGAATAGAGGTATTTTGTTAAAATAAATTAGTCAGTTTGTTTATAAAGTTACCCTGAAAATAGAGCTTGATGGATCAGTCAGTATCACCCATCACCACTGTGTAAATTTTACCGACATCCTTAGATGCTTTTGCAGTGAAATATGAACTTTTAGGGCCAGGTGCTCCCAGACACTCTACATTTTCACTTCTGTGAGTGAAAAATTGAAGGGAAAGCAAAGTAAGGGAAGAATGAGGGCAAATTTTGGGAGAAGAAGAGATGGAGAAATGAATTTTGGGGGTGAGGCTTTGGGAAATTAAAGCAGTTTTTTGGAGGTGTGATGAAGACAAAGGCAGTGAAGTGCCCTTCTGATATATGAAAAAAGAAATAAAAGCCAGTGTGAAAAGATAAATAAAAGCCACTTGTAAAATACAGGTGAGGACACACGTGGCCCTGGGGGGACCGTTTCCAACCTGAAATCTTTCAAGCCTGAGGGATGTAAATGGTGTCACTGGGGTCTCACTGGGCCCGAACATTTAATCTTGGGGATAAATCGAAATATCACAGAACCACAGACTGGTTTGGGTTGGAAGGGACCTTAAGGATCATCCACTTCCAAGCCCCTGCCATGGGCAGGGACTCCTTCCACTAGACCAGGTGCTGGAATACTCTTTTTAGCTCTGTCACTTTATATTTATTATTCAAATTCTGCCAAGTTTATGTCTCCATTTCAAATGTAAACAGTGCATTTGGATATTCTGCACGAGTTTCCGACTCGGGGCTGGTAGATGGATTAGTAAAATCCTGTAGCGTCTTTTAGGGGTTAACCAAAGGCTCTTTATCAAGAGAAATCAAGCGTGTTAGAAATTGCCCTGCGGCATAAAAAAAATCCCCAACAGATTAAAAAGTTCATTTTTTGCTCTCGCTATATCCACCTCTTACAGCGGGGGAAAATAACTCTAAGGAAAGTTTTCCCTCTCCCTCCTCCACGTCCCACAGCCCCAGCCCAACGCTTCACCTCGGGGCTGGTCCAGAGGCTGCAGGGAACTAAAATACAACAGCAGTGAGGGGAATAAAGCGATTTGGGGTGACCCAAGTTATTTCCCAGTGCCAGCCGAGAGTCCGGCGGGAAGGTGTCCCCGCGTTCCCGTTCCAGCATCCCCGCTCCGCATCCCCAACACGCACCCACCGCCCCGGCCGGGACCCCCGCGCTCACCTGAACCTCCCCAGCCCCAGCCCCAGCCCCACCCGCCGGGCAGCGGCCCCAGCCCCGCTCCCGGGCCGGCTCCTGCTCCCGCTCCCGCTCCCGGAGCGGGTCCCGCCGCGGGCCAGCGCGGGGGCGGCGGGATGGACGGGATGGAGGTGATGGACGGGATGGATGGGATGGAGGCGGCGGGGCTGCGGCGCGGCGGGTCCCGGGCGAGGAGGGCTTCGATGTGGAAGGAGGTCTTGGAGGGCGGCGGGCCGGGCCGGGGGCGCGGCGGGCTCTGCAGCATGGCCGGGCCGATGCGGCCGTCGCCGCCCCGCCGGCTTTTATGGAGGGCGGGGGGGCCGGGACGAGCCGCGCTCCTATGCAAAGTGGCGGCGGGGAGGCGGAGGGCGCTGCCCACACCCCCCTGGCCTCCAGCGGCACCTCCACTGACACCCCTGCTTCCCTACTGACATCCACATGGACACCTCTGCTTCCCTACCGACATCCCTGCTTCCTCATCGATATCCCCAAGGACACCCCAGCTTCCACACGGTCACCCCTCCTTCCCTTTCGACCTCCACAAGGGCACCCCTTCTTCCCCACAGACACCTTTTCTAACCCACCAACACCCCTCTTTACACTCAAGTTCCCCCATGGACACCCCTCCTTCCCCACTGAAATGCCCACAGTCATCCCTTCTTCCCCACCAACACCTCCTTGGACACCCCTCCTTTCACATCAGCATCCTCAGGGACACCTCTCCTTCCACACCAACACCATCACGGAGACCCCTCCTTACCCACAACACCCCTTTTTACACTCAAGTTCCTCCATGGACCCCCCTCCTTCCCCACTGACACCCCCACAGACACCCCTTCTTCCCACAGACACCCCTTCTAGCCCACAACACCTCCATGGATACCCCCATAGACACCTCTGTTTCCCCACCAACACTCCTCTTTACCTTCAGGCTCCTCCATGGACACCCCTCCTTCCCCACTGACATCCCCACAGTCATCCCTTCTTCCCCAACAACATCTCCATGGACACCCCTCCTTTCACATCAACATTCTCAGGGACACCCCTCCTTCCACACCAACACCCTTAGGGACACCTCTCCTTCCCTACCAACACCCCCCCTTCCACCAAGTTCCTCCAGGAACACTCCTCCTTCCCCACTGGCAGCCCCATGGACACCCCAGATTCCATGCCAACACCTCCACAGACACCCCCCTGCTTCCCTGCCAGCCCCTCCTTCCACACTGACACCCCCATGGAAATCCCTCTTTCCCTGCTGTCACCTCTGCTGTCACCCACCTGGACACCTGTGTCTTCCCCCACAAGCACCTGTGCTCCTTTCCCATGGACACCCACGTGGATAACAGTTCCTTCCCCATGGACCCTCACACTGACACCCACTCCTTCCCCATGGACACCCACGTGGATAACAGTTCCTTCCTCATGGACCTGCACACCAGCACCTGCTCCTTTCTCAGGGACATCCAAAACAACACCCAAACTCTTTCCCAGCAGACACCGCCACGCCAACACCCCTTCCTTCCCCACGGACACCAACACTACCACCAATTCCTTCCTCATGGACCCCCACACTGACACCTGCTCCTTCCCCATGGACACCTTCTCCTACTCCATGGACCAATCCCACTCCAGACAGACATCCACCAGGACACTTGCTCCTTCCACCACCTCCTCCCTTCCTCGTGGCCCCAAACCTTCCACCTCAGAACCTTGCTGGGACTCTCACCTTCCCCATGGACACTCACATGGGCACCTACAGCTCCTGCTCCAACTCCCACTCCCAAATTCCCTGTGATATCCCCCAGGCCTCACAGGAGCACCCACCCCATCCCCTGACCACACTCCTCGGGGCACAGACCCCACAAGGCACGGAGAGACCCCAGGACCAGCTGTGCCAGCCTATCCTGCCACTGTTCCAAGAGGAATGTGTCAGTGAGACCCTGTCCAGGAATGCTGGAGTGTGTGGGGATATCTGGGATACGGGACAAGCACCTCAGGAGCTCTCACAGGACACGAGGTGACTGTGCTGTGAAAATTGAACTGGTTTCGGTGCCATCCCTGCTTGACACCCCCAAGTGCATCCACATGGTCCAACAGGGAGCTGTGGATGGCACAGGCACCTCTCCCAGGTGTGGTTCCTGCTCAGATCTCACCAAGTTCACGCTGAAAATTCACTCCATGTGCAAACACAGAGAAATCCTGGAGCTTCCAGGTTGATAAACACGGAGCAAAAATCCCCCGTGGTTTAATAACCCAGCATTAACCATCTCTGCATGCACAGGCTCACAGTCCATATCCCATAAATCCTGCCTTTAAGAGGGATTTATGCCATTTAAATTTCTTTTCCCTCCCCAATCCGTACAAATTGTTATTAAAATCTCTATATTTTTGAGCATTTCAAAGCAGGTGGAAAAGATGGGAATGCACGGGCAGGATTACCCCGGTTGTGAGGAAGCACCCTGGTGATGGCTACGGGATCCTCAGGAGACAAAAGAATCCCTCAAGTTTGCCTTTAAAACACTTTTCTTTTTTTCCCCCCTGCCTTTTAGCATCCTGTCTTCCACAGGAGCTTCCAAATAAGTGGATAAATACAGCTGCTGCTTTATTGCTCCTTATCCAAACAGGCAGCCCCGATCCCGCCGCCGTGGAACCGCGGCCTTAATTGGAATCACACGTTCAAAGCTGGGCAAGTGCCGAAGCCTCTCCCCAAAAAACAAAAAAAAAGAGCCACCGGGGAGAAAAAAAGAAAATCCGTGGAAATTCACAGCTCCCGGGGGGAGTGTGGGATTGAATATGGGTGTCATTAGACGAGGGTTTGGGTTGTTTTATTAAAAGGTTGTTAAATAAGTTATAATAAGCAGCGACTGTGATTCCCAGGAGAAGTGATGTCGGAGCTGCTCCGGTTATTAAAGGAGCGGATCCACGTTCCGGCTGTTGGCGTGGGAGAGCTGTGGGATGATGATCCAGGATGGATGGAGGGGGAGCCGCCGGGATGGACAAGCAGCAAAAAACCCCACGGGCTGACTTTTCCCTTTCGCCGCCTTCTCCCGCTCGGCCAAATCCGCTGCCTAATGACGCGTCCTGTTTCCCATTAGTACTGTGTGCTCAGCTAATGCATTTTGGTTGGAAAGCTGGAAATTTTCACTCGCTGGTAATGACTTGGGAAATGTAGCACCCAGTAGCAGACACCCCCCACCACCACCCACACCAGATCCAGCCCCTCCGAGGTGGAGAGATGAAAGAGATGAAAGGATGAGATCTGATCCTTTTTTTTTTTTTTAAGTGACGGTTATTTTATTTTAATTATTCAATTTTATTTTATTTTTTTTTCATTCACTGTATTCCCTTAATTTTATTTTATTCCAGTTTTGGTTTTCGAGCGCGTAGAAAATAAAAGGGGAAGGCGGTGGGCAGGGGGGGGAGTTTCTTAGGGAAGGGGTAAAAAAAAAAAAAAATCCCAACAACAAAACAACAACCCAAAAAGCCCCCCAAAAAAGCCCCCAGCCCTTTGTAAACATCCCCCCTGAGCAAAGGGAAGGAGGTGAAAAGCATTTCCTGATAACTCCATTAAAGAATGAGGCTGCATTAACATTCCAAGTCCCTCGACAAGAGATGAAAGTGGGGAACTTGAGTTCAGCCTCCCCTCGCTCCAGATGTTATTATGGGCTCCCTGAAAGGTTTTTTTATTTCTTTTTTTCGCGAAGAGACAAAGATGTTGCCCACTTCAAACGGGGCTAATTGATGCTAATGACTATCAGATAGAGGGGGGGCCCTTTTCCCCCCTGCCAAGGGGAAAGAGAGAGCGCATTTTACAATCCCCCCATAGAAAACGCGCCGCTCTTCAAGCCAGGTTGGTGCTTTAGGGATTTTTGTTCCTCCCTGGCTGCTGCTTTCCCTCCTCCTCCTCCTCCTCGTCGCTGCCCCCTTCATCTTTTCTGTCCCCCCTTCTCTGGGCACCCCGCGGCTCTCCCTTGTTCGCCCATGAGAAATTTCGCACCTCGCCTCTCCGTCGCTGGGGAGAGCCCGGCTCCATTTCCATCCCTTCTTCCAGCCGCAAAACCGTCCCAGCGGGGGCGGAAACTTCCCCCAAAAAACCCACAGCGAGCACACGCGAAAACGTGACGGGGATTTGGTGCATCTCTAATCCCGCGGGGTGAGTCCTCCCGCGGCTCCTGGATCCGGGAGCATCCTATCCGGGAGAAGATGGATCCAGGGGCTCCTGGCGGTCATTAGGATAACACGCCCAGCACCGCCAACCCGAGGAGGTTGAAATCATGAGCTCGTATCTTTTATTCTTAAAACAATAAAAATTCGCTTAAAAAAGGGATTCTGAACACTGAATTTAGCTTTTGGCGTTGTGTCGTATTTTTGCAGCCGTTTCTGCTGCGATAATCCATAGCAATAATAAATAATAATCAATAGTGATAATAAATAATAATTCATAGTAATAGTAAAAAATAATCCATAAACCAGTAATAGGCAATTAGGAATGTCCTCGAATCGTGTGGCTCCTCGAGGGGCTGATTTGCCCCTTTCCAAGCTGGATCCCACCAAATCCTCCAGGGAGAGAGGAATGGGGATTCATCAGCAAAAAGAGGAGCGTGGGGTTTGTCCAAGGAGGATGATGGATACATGTTCATATTCCTTGAAAATATAAATTTTTTTGGCTACTGGTAATTACTGTGGGTTCCCTTTGCACCGGGAACACCTGGAAGTGGGTACCAAGGTGCCACCCTGCCTTGGCTATCCCACCTTCAGCCAGGTCTCAAGGGGCTTCTGGGAGCTCCACAACGAGGTGCTGGTGTCCATTGCTCTTGGAAAACCCTCTCTGTCCTGTTTGCTGAGGGATCCAAGTTGCCTTCTGGGTCCTTGGCACCTCGCGGGGTCCCGCTGACAGCCCCAAATTGGGATGAGGACAGGAGGGACGGCACCACCCTGCACTCTGAGGGTGTTGTAGAGCAAGGGGAGCCCTGGCTGCAGGTGACAAGAGCAAGGCCACCCTCAAACATCCCCCTGCGAGAGCCCAGTGTCAGTAGAAGCCTGGGATGAACAGGAGAACTTGGAAACATAGGAATTTCCTAGAAGGATGTTATCCTGAATGGTGGCCTGCAGAAGAGACCATCCCCATTCTCTCCATCCCTGTCACCTCATTTTGTCTCCTACTTGTCAAACCTCTCCAGGAGCTGATTCAACATGTCCAAGGCCAGGCTGGACAGGGCTTGGAGCAACCTGGGGTAGCATAAAGTGTCCCTGCCCATGGCAGGGGGTGGAACTGGATAACCATTAAGGTCCCTTCCAACCCAAACCATTCCATATTTCTGTGTTAATGCAATGGAAAACTACCTCTGGAAAACACAAGACCCCTGGTCTGTGCTCCAGGGGGGAGGCAGAGGACATCCTCCTCCTCCTCCTCTCTCCCGGTTCCAGACAGTCAATACACACCCCGGCCGCCCTTCAGACACCGCTCCCGGGCTTCATTGTCAGGTTAATTTGGGATAATGGCCTGCAAAGCACCTCAGCCCCATCCAGGTCTCATTAGCACTTGATAATATCGAGCATCCTGAGGAATTACGGCTTTTCCTCCTCCTCCTCCTCCTCCCCAGGGCACGGAGTCCTTCAAGCGGCCCGGGCTGATTTATCACCCAGGCTTGGCATGTCCAGACAGGATCCCAATGAAAGCCACGCTGGAATGAGGCTCGGCAGGGCCTGGATTCTGCCCCAGCCTTTCGAGGGGGAGATATCCCTGATCCAAGCGGGGTGTCCCGCTCCCCGGTGTCACATCTGGCCTCGTGTCTCAGCCAGATGTGAAACGAGGGAGCGGGACCTGCTGCATCCCACCACCCTCACCCTTCCCGGCTCCTGGGGGGCTCATCCACCTGCCCGAGGTCCCTCCAAACACAGCGTGGGTTGAGCCCATGAGTGGAGCCCAGGGTGTGATTGGACTAAATGACCCTCCAAAGTCCCTCCCAACCCTATAATTCCATGATTCCGTGGGCCTGCACCGAGCTGGCAGCAAAATCTGGGTGACCCCCCACAAAATCAACCAAACCCCAAGTTCTCAGAGGATGCTCCGTGACCTTCCCTTCATGGGTAGACCCGAAGACCCTGCTCACAGAGGTTGCAATTCCAGATATTAAGAGCATCCCAAACCCACGCATTTAAAAAAAAAATAATTGGGAATTATAAACAAACTAAGCATTGAGGCAGCGCTGGGCCGGGCCTGAGTGCACCATCAGCCCGCTGCTCCCTTCAATTATCTTTTTTCTCCCACATTGTTCTCCCCTAATGAGGAGACTAATGACCAAAGGATGGTTCATAAGTGGTTCCCAGACTCTCCTTGCCCAGGGCAAACACCGTCCACAATAGGATCACAAATTGCAGGGAGAAGCCCCGGCTGATCACATCAGAAACGGTGCAGGGATTTATCTCTCGGCCTTAACAATAACAGTATGTTCTTAATCGCCACTCCAAAGGGACAACTGGCGGGGGATCTGCCCGGCCTCATCATTAAAAGCTGGCAGCATCTTTGCTAGCGCTGCCCCTTTGTTCATCTTTCATTATCCCAATGCTCCGGCCCCGTTAATTCCCCTCCATCTTATTAAATCAATAGAGATGGAGTGGGGAAAGGATGGGGCAGATCCAAGGGGTTGGATCCGGCTCGAATCTCCGCGGGGGCGCAGGGTGGGAGCGGGATCAGACCTGCTCAGCACCACGTGCGTCCAAGGATTTACTCACCCGGCCCCTGCGGCCGGGGAAACTGAGGCACAGGAGGGTCGCAACCTAAATAAATCCCGGGAGGAGGTTTCGGTAGAGCTTTGGGAAGCGCTTTATCCGACTGCCAATCCCACACCTCCCATCGGCATCCCTGTATTGCTCGAGTTAATGATTTAATCAACTCCTAAAATAAAATCACACCGTTCAGAGAGTGATGCCAGAGCCGCACCTCCAGTGAAATCCCAGCCTGTCCATGCTGGCATGACACAGGGACAAGGGATTTTGTGCCACAAACCATTTGCAAAGAGGGAGATGGTGCGATTTTCATCTTTCCCCCCCCTCTTTTCTGTAACAGCTCATTTCACCTAACCTGGTTTAGATCCATGATTTTTAAACCCAGAGATTTTGGCCACTGCAATGCTCACCCCATATGAGGCGTGTCCTTAGTCTCTCGGTTTTCCTGCTGCATTTCCAGGCAGGTCACCCCATTCCATCCTTATTTTCATGGACCCAGAAGAGAGTTTAATGTAAAAATTTGATGCCTTTGCTCTCTGTCCGAGGCACCCCGGGGCAAATTCGTCCCAGAAACCCTGCAAAATATGGGATGTGGTGGCATTTCCTCCCATTGCCAGTGATGTCTTTTTTTTTATTATCATTTGATTTCCACCGAAACCAGTCAAAGCAGCCTCGGGAAACTTATTTGATGTTTCAATCGGGAATTAAAGGGGAGGGAGAAGCAGGGGAAATGCTCCCTGACCATTTAACAAGATTACACGAGGGGATTGGAGCCTGGAAACATGCACGGGAACGACCCCCGGCATCCCGTGTCCCGGCTTTGCCTTGAACCTCTGCCAGCGGCGCGTTGTCCTCCCCGACATCCCGGCCCTTCCACATGGTAATCCCATTTAGCAACCCCCCTCAAAACAGGGCAATCAGCCGAGGGGATGGGGCTCCCAGCTCCGGGAAGGTGCCTGGGAAAGCGACTGGACCAGGGCCATTGAGGGGCTGGAGGGGTCCTGCATCCGAACGCCCCATCCTGCGAACAAATCCGTCGCCATGTGCTCAGCAGGAATAATCCTGGTAGGAAAGAGAGCAGGGAGGGGGGACCCGAAGGGCCTGCAGGCTACAGCTCCACCCGGTTATCCCTTCTCCTATCTCTCCATCCATATCCCATCCCATTTAGCCAGACACCCATTTGCACCTCTTCACCAGCTCCCTGCATTCATCCCCAACCCTCCACCCATCCATTTTATCCCCATTGCTGGATGTTCCTCTGGGAAAACGCTTCTCCCTGATACACCCACACACCCATCCCACATCCTACCTGTCCTAGGAGACTCCTGCTTATCTATGGAGGGGGAGGAGATTTGCCAGGAAGAGCTCAGTGCTGCATCTTTGGCAGATAACCTTTATCCTCTTAATAAAGCTGCTTAATTCTCACTTCCTTTTAATTATCTGCCACTGAAAGCCATCCTGGGTTTTGCAGACAGGTGAAAAACCAGTGTCTTGCAGAAAAATCATGGATTGGGAAGGGACTAGCAGGGTCTTTGGGATGGGAGGAGGGGGCTGGGTAAAGACACACAGCTCTTCTCCTTTATTCTTCTCCTTTATTCTTCTCCTTTATTCTTATTCTTTTACACACAGACTTTCCTGGGGGATGAGAAGAGCCAAAGCTCTGTCCCAGGTGGGTTGATCCAGCCCAAAAGCTTTCCAAACATCTCTCTCCCATATTTTCCACGGTGCTGGGTTTGATCCCAATCCATGTGCCCCAGCTGATCTGCCAGGAGCTGGGCTGAGCTGCAAGACCTCCTCTTCCCCAAACTGGGGAGGGAGTGGGAAGGAAACTGCATTTCTGCCCCATTTCCAGGATGTCCAGGCTGGCAGGGGCTTGGCAGAGTATAAAATGACCATAAAATGAATCCAGCTTTTCTGCAAATCATCAACTCCATCCCCATGACCAGGGTCAGCTCTGGGGGTTTGACTCTTCCAGTAATCCCTGCTTTGTCCCGCAGAGACAAAGTCCCTTCCCCACCCTGAGGAACCTGCAAACAGGGAAATCGCTGAGTGAGAGGAGGACAAGGGATGGCCTTCCCTGGCACCCAGCTGTCCCGAGGGAACACAGCCATCCTGAGCCCCCAGGGACCAGCCACCCCATCAAGGATTATCAGCCCCCACGTGAAAAACCTCCTGGTCAAACCCCGAGGTGCCAGAGGGACGTGCTTTAATCCGTCTCATATAAAAGTAAATTTAAAAAAACCTCAATCAAGCCCCGCAGTTTTAATTAAACCATTGCCCCTGGTCGGACACCCCCCGCAGAGGGATCCGGGCTGGGCAGACCCTGCGGGAGCATCCCCTGGAGCGGGAATGGATCCCCCGTGGCTGCCCAGGACGAGCCCAATCCTGCCGGAGGCTGAGCGCTGCCAGCTCCCAGGGGATTAAAGGTGTCCTGAGAACAACTTAACTCCCGCAATCAGCTCGGCCCCCGGCCGGGCGATATTAAAACACCCCCCCCCACCCCCCGTAAGCCCCGTTGTCTCGGGGCTGATTGCAATAAACCCACCGGCACGGGAGATTAGCGGGTTAAACCCGCCGGCGCAGCGCGGGCTCCCGGCAGACATGTGAAGACATTAGCACAGTTTGGGCTCTTTGAGATGTGCCGGCTAATCCCGGCTCTGAAACGGCCGGGACAAAGGGCAGCTTCCGTCACATCGGCCCCTTCTCCTGCCACCAGCCCCTTCTCCTTGCACTGTCCTTCTCTCCTTGCACCGTCCCCTCCTTGCATCCTCCCCTTTTCCTTGGATCGCCCCGCTCTCACCAGCCCCTTGTCCTTGCACTGTCCTCTTCTTGCATCCTCCTCTTTTTATTTTATCGCCCTCCTGCCACCAGCCCCTTCTT
>NW_020897836.1:677061-685296 GCF_003984885.1 Neopelma chrysocephalum | reverse complement strand
GACATTGCTCCCTCTCCTGGCATCATCTTCTTCTCTTTGCACTGTCCTCCCTCTCTGCTTTATCCCCTTTCCTTGCACACCCCCCCTTTCCTTGCACCGTCCTCTTCTTGCATCCTCCCCTTCTTCTTGCACTGTCCCCTTTCCTTGTTCTGTCCCATCTTATATTGTCCCCTTCTCTTTGCCACATCTCCTTCTCCTGGCATCATTCCCCCTCTCCATGCATTATCCCCTTCTCCCGACATTGCCCCCTCTCCTGGCATCATCTTCTCCTTGCACTGTCCCCCCTCTCTGCCTCATCCCCTTTCCTTGCACTGATCCCTTCCCTTTGCACCATCCCCTTTTCTAATTTTCCTTCCTTTCCTTGCAACGTCCCCCCTCTTCTTGCTCCAGCTTTCACACCTGCCCAAATAAACCCTCCACCTTGATCCCTTCCTCCTCCAGCTCCAAACCCGGCACAGACATGGAGCAAATCTGCTTCCAGGAGCTGGTGCTGCCCAGTTGAGCTCCCAGATGTCCCCATTGCTGCCCCCATTGCTGCTTTCATCCAACAGATCCCAGTCCCTTGGTGCTCTCTTGCTTTGCATCCTTCAAGCAGCTCCCCAGCTTCCCACAGATCCCACTTTTGGCTCATCCACAGCCCAGTGTCCATCCCAAAACTGCTGGATTAGAAACCTCTACCTCTGCCTAATCAGGGCTAAGCATTTAAAATTGAACCCTGGCTAATCCTTGCCCAGCTGAGATGTCACCGTGGGTGCCCAGCTCTCAAAGCTCCAACTAGCTCTGCTCTCCAGGGGTGTTTTCCCCATTGTCCTGGCTCCAAAATCCCTGGAGAGAGGGATGCCAGTGCTGGGTGGGACATGTGAGCTGTGGGCAGAGCTGGTTATGGTGAAGATGCCACCGGCAGGGAGATGGATGGACCGTGAGAGGAAGATCCTTTACAAGGACCTGGGGTCTCTGTGAAGTTCCTGATCTCTGAGATATCCCAGCTCCCAACACCTTTGGGATAATCTGTGGGTGAGGGTGTGTGAGTGACCCCCACTCCCCCAAATCTTGCTCCCATAAACAAGCCCTCACCGAACACTTACTACTGGGGTGTGTGTGTTCTTCCTCCTCCCCTTCCTCCTCCTCCTCCTGCAAAGATGAGCCCAAAAATTGCATAAATAATTTATTTTCACCCCATCCCAGCCCAAGGGGTGCCCTGTATATGTCCTGTATATATTAGATATGGCCAGCTATGGTACAGTCATATAATACACATGGAGATAGGGCCCCATGGGGCCACTCAGCAGCTCTTTGTCCCAGTCTGTGCAGGTCCTGTCCCCGTGTCCTCCTGTCCATCCTCCGACTCCGCTGGGAAGTCCTTGTCCTCCTCGCCATGGTGGCTCTGAGAGTCAGGGCTCCCCTGTGGGGTGGCCAAACCCATTTTGGCCAGCTTGGCTTGTTGCTGCTCCAGGCTTTGTTTCCTCCACTTGATCCTGCGGTTTTGGAACCAGACTTTCACCTTGGAATCACAGAATTGTGCAATCATTAAGTTTGGAAAAGACCTCGAAGACCACCGAGTCCAACCACTAACCCAGCACCACTAAACCATATCCCCAAGTGCCACATCCACGTGGTTTTGAACACTTCCAGGGATGGTGATTCCACCAATTCCCTCCCACTTTAGGAAGGGCTTTCAAACTTGGTTTCTCCGTGGATCACGGAGTCCTGCTCTGCTGAACCCCCAGGCTCAGGCAGTACCCACTCCGTCCCCAGCAAGATGAAGAACTGCCCCCTGCACCCCAGGAGCTGGACCTGCCACTGGTGGAAAAGGTCCAAACTTAAGAGGAACACAAGTTCATGGCTCTTGGACAACCCTTTGCGCCTCAGTTTCCCCACCTGGGATCCTCCACCCTTTTAATCCAAACTCTCTGCAACCACCACCCCACGAGGCTCCTGCTTCAATCTGAGGGACACATCCTGGGTCCCACCTGTTGGCACAGAGGTTTGGGAGCCTCCCAGGTGGAGCTGGAGGGTGGGGGGGTTACCTGCTCCTCGGTGAGGTGGAGGGAGGAGGCGAGCAGGCCCCTCTCCGTGCCCACCAGGTACTGCTGCCGCGAGAATTCCTTCTCCAGCCGGGCCAGCTGGTCGCTGGTGAAGATGGTCCTGACCCTTTTGGCTTTGCCAGGCTTGGCTTTGAAGACGGGGAAGCAGCACCTGGAGATCAGGAAGCCTGGAGGTGACAGAGAGAGGGAGGGTCAGGATGCAGAGGAGCCCTTGGAGAGGTCCCATCTGCAGTGGGGTCCCTCCTTGGGAGGTCATTTCCTGGAAAGGCAGAAAGGATCTTCCCACTTGGAGGTGTCCCCTCTAAAGAGGTTATTTTTGGAGGGGGTTCCCTATGTGAAGAGGTGGGAGAGGATCTCCCTAGAAAAATGGATACAGGTCCCTATTGGAGAGAATCCCTTTGGATGGAGTCCCTGTGAAGAGGTGGAAGGAAGAGGGTCCTCTATTTGCTGAGGATCTTCTTGGAGAGGTGGATATGGGTCCTTCTTGGATATATTCCCTCTGGAGGCAGTCACCATGAGGAGGTGGAAGGAGCTCCCCCACTTGGAGATGTCCCCTTTGAGGGTGTCCCAAGAGAACTGGGCATGGAATTCTCCTGGAAGAGTTCCCATTTCAGGGCATCTTCCCTTTGGAGAGGTGAAAGGAGATCCCCATTAGGGGTATCCTGTGGGGGAGGTGGATGTGGGTCCCTCTGGGAGAGGGTGTCCCTGCTTGGGAAGCAGGAAGGAGATCTTTATTTAGGGGTGTCCCTTGGGAGAGGTGGATGTGGGTCCCCCTGGGAGAAGAAATCCCCTTTTGGGGAGCAGGAAAGAGGTCCCTATTTAGGGGTGCCCCTCAGGAAAGGTGGATGTGGGTCCCCTGGGAGAAGGGATCACCCCTTTGGGGAGCAGGAAGTTCCCATTAGGGGTGTCCCTCGGGAGAGGTGGATCTGGTTCCCCATGGGAGAAGGGGTCCCCCTTTGGGGAGCAGGAAGGAGGTTCCCATTTAAGGGTGTCCCTCAGGACAGGTGGATGTGGGTCCCCCTGGGAGAAGGGATCCCCTTCTGGGGAGCAGGAAAGAGGTCCCCACTGGGGGTGCCCCTCAGGAAAGGTGGATTTGGGTCCCCTGGGAGAGGGGATCCCCCCTAGGGGAGCAGGAAGGAGGTCCCCATTGGGGGTGTCCCTTGGGGGAGGTGGATGTGGGTCCTTTGGGAGAAGGGATCCCTCTATGGAGAGCAGGAAAGAGGTCCCAAATTGGGGATGTGGATCCCTCTGGGAGAAGGGATCCCCTTCTGGGGAGCAGGAAGGAGGTCCCCGTTTGGGGATGTCCCCCTGGGAGAAGGGGGTCCCCTTTTGGGGAGTAAGAAGGAAGTTCCCATTAGGACTGTCCCTCAGGAGAGGTGAATCTGGTTCCTCGTGGGAGAAGGGAGCAGGAAGAAAGTTCCTTGGGGAGCAGGAAGAAAGTTCCCATTAGGGGTGTCCCCTGAGAGAGGTGGATGTGGGTCCCCTTGGAAGAAGGGGTCCCCCTTGGGGGAGCAGGAAGGAGGTTCCCATTAGGGATGTCCCTCAGGAGAGGTGGATGTGGGCCCCCCTGGAAGAAGGGGTGCCCTTTTGGGGAGCAGGAAGGGGGTCCCCACTGGGGGTGTCCCGTGGGGGAGGTGGATATGGGTCCCCTGGGAGAAGGGATTGCCCCTTGGGGAGCAGGAAAGAGGTCCCCATTTGGGGATGTCCCCCTGGGAGAAGGGGGTCCCCCTTTGGGGAGTAAGAAGGAAGTTCCCGTTAGGACTGTCCCTCAGGAGAGGTGAATCTGGTTCCTTGTGGGAGAAGGGATCCCCCCTTGGGGAGCAGGAAGAAAGTTCCCATTAGGGGTGTCCCCCAGAAGAGGGGATCTGGTTCCCCGTGGGAGAAGGGGTCCCCCTTTGAGGAGCAGGATCGAAGTCCCTGCTGGGGGCACCCCCAAGGAGAGGTGGATCTGGTTCCCCGTGGGAGAAGGGATCCCCTTTTGGGAAGCAGGAAGGAGGTCCCCATTGGCGATGTCCCCCTCGGGAGCAGCAGAGGGGGGTCTCTGTGCGGGGTTTGGGGCAGGGGGGGCCGTACCTGTAGCCCCGAGCCGGGCGGCCCATGCGGGGGTTCCCCCGCAGCACTCGGTGCAGAGCGGCGGCAGGAGCGGGGCGGGAGCCGGGGGAGACCCCCAGAGCGGCGGCGGGGGGGGGCCCAGGGCGGGGCGAGGGTCCCGAGGGTCCCAGGAGCGCGGCGATGGTGAAGGAGCGGCCGGGGGGCGCCGGGCTGGGGGTCGGGGTCGGCATCGCGGGGCCACCCGGGGCAGCGCTGCCCGCCCGCCTTTATAGGGCCAGGGGGCACCGCGGGGGCGGAGGGGACGGGGCGGGGCCCGAGACCCCTCCGTGTCCCCTCCCTGTCCCTCTATGGGGATGTCCCCGTGCCGTGTTCCCTGCACTCGGTGGGGATGTCCCCCCCACCATGTCCCCCTGCCCTCGGTGGGGATGTCCCCTGCCATGTCCCCCAGCTCCTGATGGCAGTGTCCCCTCCCCTGTATCCCCTTTTTCTCGATGGGGATGTCCCCCTGCCCTCAACTGGGATGTCCCCCCTCCATGTCCCCTTGCCCTCCAAGAGGATGTGTCCCCCTCCAAGGGGATGCGTCCTCCTCTCCACGTCCCCCTGCCCCCGTTTGGGATGTTCTCCCACGTCCCCCTGCCCTCGATGGGGATGTCCCCTCCATGTCCCCCTGCCCCTGGGGGCAGAGCCCCCCATTTTTCCTCCCGCAGGGGGACTTTGGCCCCGAACTACTCCAGCAGGAGCATCCAACACCCAGAGGACACCACAGGGCAGCCAGTGTCACCCCGAGGCCACCAAATTCTCAGCAGGGGACTCGGGGTCCCCCTTGATACCCCCTTGGTACCCTGAGTTCATCTCCCCAGCCTGGACCACCTCCCCCCCCTCCGGCAGAGCTGCTTTTTGGGGTGTCAACAACACCCCAGGCCAGGGAGAAGGGACAGGAGCAGGGATGCTCCAGGAGGCAGCTCCAGAGGCAGGGGGGGCTCTCCCTGTACCCCCCTCCCCATCTCTCCCCGCTCGGCTGATGGGATTCAGATGGTCATTAGGGCCTGAGATCCTTAAAAATCCCGCAGCTTTTCCTAACGAGCTGGGAAAAGTCACACCTCGGGCCGGCGCCGTGGGGGGGGGGAGAGCCCCGGTCAAAGACTCCCCCGGGGGGCTCGGGGGATTTATTGGGGAGGAAATGGGGGAGTCGGGGGGCCGGGGCCACATCTGCACCACAGCAGCCCCCTCGTTGGGCTTTCCCGATGGATAATCCCGGTACGTGCAGCCTCCCGAGCTGGGAATAACCCCGAGGAGCTGGGAAAGTCATTACGGAGCTGTGCCCCCGCGAGGAGCATCCCCGGCTCTGCAGCTTCCCGACCACCTCGGGGATGGAGATGGGGATGGGAGACCCCAATTTCCGTGCTCTGGGGCACATCCCAGCCTGGAATCTGCAGGTGGAGGCTTCCCGGGGGGTGTCTGTGCACCAAAAATTCCATAAAATCCCGCGGTGGGCACAGGTGCCGGGGGTGATGCCACATTTCCCGGAGCATCACAGGGACATCACCCCCAAACGGGGGCAAATAAAGGCCCTGGGGAGGTGGGGGCAGAGATGAAAGGGAGGCAGATTTGGGGTTATTAAGTCTTAATTACGGTCTTGGAAAGATAAAAAGGCAGGAGGTCCTTGGTGGGCTCGGCTGTGTTTGGATAAGAGGTGTTTTCCCTTTCTTTATTCCCGTTTTTTTCCTCTCCCTGTGTTTGATGGAGCTCAGCAAACTCTCACCCAGCTGGGTGGGCCCAGGAATGGGGGTGTCCAACATCCCTGTGCCGGGTGGGAGGCAAAGGGTTGGGATTCAGGTGATCTGGAGCCGAAATAGGGATAATGGTACCCAGTGTTCCCTTGGGATCCATGGGGTTGGGATCCAGGTGATTTGGGGCAAAATGGGGACACTGGTACCCAGTGGTTCTTTGGGATCCAGGTGATGTGGAGCTAAAAGGGTGATATTGGTATCCAGTGGTTCCTTGGGATCCATGGGGTTGGGATCCAGGTGCTATAGGGTCAAAATGGGGGTGCTGGGTGATATACCCAGGTGATGTATTCCTAAAATGGGGATACTGGTACCCAACGGTGCTTTGGGATCCATGGGAATGGGACTGAGGTGATCTGGAGCCAAAATGGGACTACTGGTACTCAGTGGTTCTTTGGGATCCACGGGGTTGGGATCCAGGTGATATATGGCCAAAATGGGGACACTGGTACCCAGTGGTTCTTTGGGATCCATGGGACTGGAATCCAGGTGATATAGGGTCAAAATGGGGATACTGGGAGATATATCCAGATGATATGTCCCCAAAATGGTGATACTGGTACCCAGTGGTTCTTTGGGATCCACAAGGTTGGGATCCAGGTGATATAGGGCCGAAATAGGGATAATGGTATCCATCAGTCCTTTGGGGTCCATGGGATTGGGATCCAGGTGATATGGAGCTAAAATGGGGATACTGGTTGGTACCCAGCGGTGCTTTGGGATCCATGGGGATGGGATTGAGGTGATCTGGAGCCAAAATGGGACTACTGGTACCCAGTGGTTCTTTGGGATCCATGGGGATGGGATCCAGGTGATTTGGGCCAAAATGAGGATACTGGCATCTAATGGTTCTTTGGGATCCATGGAGATGGAATTGAGGTGATCTGGAGCCAAAATGGGACTGCTGGTACCCAGTGGCTCTTTGGGATTCACGGGGTTTGGATCCAGGTGATATAGGGCCAAAATGGGGATACTGGTTGGTATCCAGGTGATATAGGGCCAAAATGGGGATACCGGTGCCCAGTGGTTCTTTGGGATCCACAGGGTTGGGATCCAGGTGATATAGGGCTGAAAAGGGGATAATGGTATCCAGCAGTCCTTTGGGATCCATGGGGATGGGATCCGGATGATTTGGGACAGAAGGTTCTTTGGAACCCTTTGCTTCATTTCCAGGTGGGAAAATCCTGTCCTGGAGAGGTGGAAGGGAGGTGTTGGTAATTTGGGGAGGGGATGCTGTGGAAACAAGGAGCAGGGGAGGGGGGGGTGGGGGGGGGGGGGGGGGGGGGAAATTGGGCATCTCCTTCCACCAGGTCGGGATCCAGAAGTGGGATGTGAATCCAGGGATGGCTCCTGCCTAATTTTGAGGCAAAATTGCCCCAAGGCTCTGGGCTCCTGAGCTAATTAATGACAAAGCTGCTCATTAACCCTCGGTAGAGCTGTCTGGGCAGGGTGTGGATTGTCTGTCTGGGGCCTCCAGGATCATCCCACTGTCCCTGGACAGTCCCTGGGATGATCCCAGAGCCCCTCCCTGGTTTTGTGTCCATCCCCTGTCCCACTGCATCCCTCTGTCTGGCCGTTGTCCATCCCTCCATCCCAGCCCTTGGAGCCTTTCATCCACAAAATCCCTTTGCATCCCATTGCCAGCCCTGCACTGGGGGACTACGGAAATCCCAAATTTCCAGGGGAAAGGGATATTTCTTACCAATTCCCCTGAAATTACTGGAGAAAAGGGAAGTGTTTTGGGCACCCGCTGCCATCAAGTGGCTGAGGACGATCCAGGCCTGACCCTCTTTCCCTGAGGATCATTTTGTTGGAATCCCAGATCCACCCACCCCCAATTAAATCCACACTTTTCCCCCAGTTATTAAAGGTCTCCCCACCCGGATTTGGGATGCAGAGGGAAGCCCTTCCTTAAGCATCCTAAGATATGCAGCTCCACTTCCTCTCTCCACAGGCCTGACCCAGCTCCAGGGAGATTTTTCCGGGCAGAATTTTCCAGGTCTCGGATGTGCACAGGGCACAGGTTGTTTGAGGCTCCAAAGGCAGAAAAAAATAAGGAAAAATACTTATTTTTTTTAAACCCTGGCAGTGATTGACCTGGGAAATTCCTTGCACAGGAACTTGGGGAAGTTGAGGGCTCCAACAGAGAAGTTTCTGCAGATAATGACACCTGTAGCTGTAAGATATGGGATGGAATGTGTCCCAAATCCTAAACTGGGGGTGTCCTGCAGCAGAGCTGGGCAGCTGGATGCTGGGATGGCCCCCCTGGAGCAGGGAATGGTCCTCCCAGGACTAGGATGGGTCTCCCAGGACAGGGATTGGTCTCCCAGGACAGGGATTGGTCTCCCAGG
>NW_020897836.1:668275-677051 GCF_003984885.1 Neopelma chrysocephalum | reverse complement strand
TCCCAGGACAGGGATTGGTCTCCCAGGACAGGGATTGGTCTCCCAGGCTGGGATGGGTCCCCCAGGGCTGGGATGGGTTTCCCAAGACAGGGATGGGTCCCCCAGGACAGGGATGGGTCTCCCAGGCTGGGATGGGTTTCCCAAGACAGGGATGGGTCTCCTAGGCCGGGATGGGTCTCCTCCCAGCAAACAAGTGGGTTATGCAAATGCCTCCAGGAATTGGGGCAGGAAGGACACGTCACCTCTAAAGATTTTGTCCCTTTCCAGGCACTTGAAGGAAAACTGGTGGGATTTTATGACATAATCTTCCTTATTTCTGTTTTGGGGCTTTTTGGAGCTGTGGCTCCTGGGATTCCTGACTGAGGACAGATCTTGCCCTTCCCACGCTTGGTCCTGCTCCTTACCCGACCTCTTTCAGATGCTGGTGGTGCCCAAGGAGCCACTTCCAGTAAAAAAATCCACTTTTTGGAGCATCTGGATCCAATTTCCAAAGGTACCTGAAGTGCTGAGTATCCCTTGACCCAGAGGGACCCAAGAGCATCCTAGTTAGTAAGGGTCTCAGTTAGTGAGGATCCCAGTTAGTGAGGATCCCAGTTAGTGAGGATCCTAGTCAGGGAGGTTCCCAGTCAGGATCCCAGTTAGAGAGGATCCCAGTTAGTGAGGATCCCAATTAGTGAGGATCCCAGTTAGTGAGGATCCCAGTTAGAAATGATCCCAATTAGTGAGGATCCCAGTTAGTGAGGATCCCAGTTAGTGAGGATCCCAGTTAGGATCCCAGTTAGTGAGGATCCCAGTTACTGGGCTTTCCTCTTAGCAAGTATCCCAGCACATGAGGATCCCAGTTAGAGAGGATCCCAGTTATCCAGGATCCCAACCAGCTGGCTCCCAGTTAACAGGTGTGCTGGTTAGTGGGGATCCCAGTTAGCAAAGCATCCCATTTAGGAGGGATCCCGGTTAACCGGCATCCCAGCTGGCACCACTCCAGCCGGCAGGCTGCCAGTGAAAGAGGGTCCTCCCAGCACCAGCCATCCCAATTAACAGGCTGCTAATTACTGGGGGTGCCAGTTAGCGTCGTCGATCCTAATGAGCGTGTCCAGAGATCCCAGTTATCGGGATCCTGGTTAATATCCCAGTCAGCGGGATACACGTCAAGGAGGATCGCTGTGGGAGGCAGCCCAGGGAAGGGCCCCGGTGGGATCCCAGGACGATCCCAGTGAGATCCCGGCGGGACAGTTCCCGCAGTGACCGCCAGAGGGAGATGCACGACCACGCTCCGTCCTGGAGGTACCGGGATGGGACAGTGGGATTGGGATAGCGGGAATGGGACAGTGGGATGGGATAGTGGAATTGGGATAACGGGATGGAACAGTGGGAATGGAACAGCGGGATTGGGACAGCAGGATGGGATAGTGGGATTGGGATAGTGGGGATGGGACAGTAGGATGGGAGAGTGGAATGGGACAGCGGGAAGGGGACAGTGGGATGGGGACAGCAGGATGGGACAGTGGGATGGGACAGTGGGATTGGGTTAGCGGGATGGAGACAGTGGGAATGGGACAGTGGGAATGGGACAGTGGGGATGGGGACATTGGGATGAGGACAGTGGGAAGGGACAGTGGGGTGGGGTCAGTAGGAGGGGGTAGTGGGATGGGGGCAGTGGGGTGAGGGCAAGGAGAAGGGACAGTGAGAGGGGGTAGTGGGATGGGGACAGTGAGAGGGGACAGTGGGATGGTACAGTGGGAATGGGGACACCTGGAGAGGACACTGGGATGGGGACAGCGGGATGGGACAGCAGGAGGAGATAGTGGGATGGGACAGCAGTAGGGGACAGTGGGATGGGGATGGCGGGATGAGGAAACACTGGGACGGGACAAAGGGATGGAGACACTGGGATGGGACAGTGGGATGGGGGGACACTGGAATGGGACAGGGTGTGGAGGGACAGCAGGATGGGGGACACCAGGCAAGGGGACATGGGGCTGGGACACACCCAGCTGGGACACACTGGGATGGGATGGGATGGGACAGCAGGATGGAGGACACCAGGCAGGGGGACACTGGGCTGGGATCGTGGGAAGAGGAACATGGAGCTGGGAGAGTGGGATGGGACAGTGGGATGAGGCACATTGGGCTGGGGGACACTGGGATAGGGGACATCAGTCTGGGGGACATCAGGCTGGGACAATGGGATGGGGGACACCGGGATGAGATACACACATGAGGGTGGGACACTCCAGGATATCACAGTGGGCTGGGACACACCAGGGCTGGGATATACTGGGATGGGATAGCCCAGGGTGGGACTTCAGGAAGGGATACAGCAGGTTGGGATACAGCAGGTTGGGATACAGCAGGATGGGACACTCTGGGCTGGGACAATCTGTAATGGGGCAGACGGGGCTGGGACACACTGGGACACACTGGGGTGGGACGGTGGGATGGGACACCCCAGGGCCAAGAGGTTTTTCCCACGGATAAAGAGGGGTGACAACCCGTCCCCTCCCCACGTGTGGGTGCCACCACTGGCTGTGCCAGCTCTGGCTGAGCCTTTGGGTGACAACGTGTCCCCACCATCCCAAGGGACGCTGGGCTGGGATGTGGGGATGGTGGGAAGGTTTGTCCTTCTCCATGTGCTGATTTCCAGGCAGCAGGGCTGAAATCCTCCGAGTTCCCCCCGGAATCCGCTCCAGGGGGTTGCAGCACCCCCAGGGCCACCGGGATCCCTGGGGATCCCCCTCTTTTGCTCCACCATCTGCCCCGACAATCTGGGAGTGGGTCAGCACCCCCATCCATCTGCCCAGCAGGAAAGTCAAAAGCAGTGTCATTGCCAAATCCAGAGGCACCCGCGGAATTGATGGCGCCGGATTTCCACCCTTATTTGTCAACAAGGCTCCTTGGCCTCCCCCCCGCCCCTCCCCAGCCCCCTTAATCTCCCACACAATTGGAATTTGCTGTGCAAACAGCTTTGGGGGGGCCGGAGCTGGGGTTTGCATGAGAAATGTGTCATTTGGGTAAAGCGGGGAGCGAATCCCGGCATCCCTAACGGGGGATTGAAACAATTCCGGAGCCTTCAATAACCCTAATCCTCGGCCTGGATGGGGGGGAGAGGGGGGTTTTAACTCCTGCCCCCTCATTCCCACCTTATTATCTATTGATTGACTTTTAGAAAGGGTAATAACATAAAGAGATGGACGCTCGGAATCCCGCCAGGGGATCACACGGAGCGCGTTTTCCGTGCGGGATGCGCTGGGCGAAGCCCAGGGCTGTGATTTTTGCCCCCCTCGGAGCAGGGGGGTGAAGAGGTCAGAGGAGGGGGGCAAGGAGATGATGGGAAAGGGGAGGGAGGAGCCTCCATCCCTTCCCCCCCCTCCCCTCCACCAAACAATCAGAATAAAAGCAAATTATTCTTCCTATTTCCCTTCCCGAGATGAAGGATAAACTGTCCATCCCTGAAAAGCCAACTGATAACACCTTTAATTTTTCCTGCAAGGCCTAAAAAAATGCCATTTCTACGCAAAGCAGGGCCCCTCTCTCCTCCCCAACCTTCTCTTGATAAACGTCGGGGGATTTTTTTTTTTTTTTTCCCTTCCCCGTGTTTTTTTTTTTCTTTCTCCCTATTTCCCTTTCAGTTCGGTTCAGGGAAATGCCCCCGGAGCTACAAACAACGCACAAGAAAGCAAAATCATATTTTAGTCAAAATAGGCAGCCGGCGCTCGCAGCCAACTTTCAAATTAGCATTTTGAGGGCAAATATGCAGCAATTTGAGATAATGAGGCCTGATTATTCAATCCAATGAATGTTAAATAGGCACAGAGGGCGCCCCGGCCTTATCTCCCCCGCTTTCCATTTATTTTACTTTAGTTTAGTTTTAATCGTTTCCCATTTGAACTCTTTATTTGTCTTGGCTTCAGCCCCCGCCTCTCTCCCCCCCTCCCTTCCCCTTCGCAGCCCCTCCCTCCATTCCCGGGCATCCCTGCGCTGCCAGCCGGGATTTTGCGGTGGGAAATCGCCGGTAGGGATCCGCCATCCACTGGAAAAGATGTATTAAGGGAGTGTTTTGTGGCTTGTCCTCCAAAAATAAAATAAAAATTTGGGTTTGGGGAGGTTTGGGTGTTGCTGTGAGGGCTGGTCCCTGTGTCCGTGTTTGGGGGGTGTTTTGATGGTGGTGGGAATATTTGCTAGGATGGGAATGGCTGGCATGGAGATTCCATAGAATCCCAGAATGGTTTGGGTTGGAAGGGACTTGAGGATCGTCTTCTTCCTGTGGGCACCTTCCATTATCCCAAGTTGATCCAACCTGGCCTTGGACACTTCCAGGGATCCAGGGGCAGCCACAGCTTCTCTGCCCAACCTGTGCTAGGGCTTCCCACTCTCCCAGCCAGGAATTCCTTCCCAATATCCCACCCAAATCTTCACTTTTCCAGAGGGAAGCCATTCCCCCTTGGCCTGTCCCTCCATCCCTTGTCCCCAGTCCCTCTCCAGCTCTCCTGGAGCCCCTTCAGGCCCTAAAAGGGGCTCTCAGCTCTCCCTGGAGCCTTCTCTTCTCCAGGGGAACCCCCCCAGCTCTCCCAGCCTGGCTCCAGAGCAGAGGGGCTCCAGCCCTGGCAGCAGCTCCGGGGCCTCCTCTGGACTCTCTGCAGCAGCTCCACGTCCTTGTGCTGTTGTTCCCAGGGCTGGAGCAGCTCTGCAGGGGGGTCTCAGCTGAGACAGGGGCAGAGGGGCAGAATCCCCCCCTGCCCTGCTGCCCACGCTGGGGGATCAGCCCAGGGCATGGGGATTTTTTGGGATGCCAGTGGATGTGGATGGAGCATCTCCAACCTTTCATCCACCAGCACATTTGAGGTGCTGGATCCCCAACTCTGGCTCGTCCTTCATCCCTTCCCTTCAATTCCAGGACTTTTTGTGCAGTTGCTCCCACTCTGGATTTCAGCACCATCAGAAAATTAATCCAAAGAGCCAACGAGCCTTGGGGGAGACGATCCCAGATCCTGCTGCCATCCCAAAGCAAAGCCTGGCTCAGCATCCCAGGAAAATCCACTTTCTTTGCAACCCCAACAAGGTGCTTTTCCCATCCCTAGGGAGGGTCAGCTCCAGGTTGGGAAGCTCCCGGGTTGAGGAGCACTAGGCACTGATGGTCCCACCAGGGTGGAGAGCAGTATTTTGCACCAAAAGTGAGGAAAAAGAGCAAAATCATGTAATTTCTATTATTTTCCAGCTTCTTCCCAGGAAGGGAGCTTGGTTAGATGGGATCCCACATCCAGCATGTCATTGCAATGAGATTTAGGGAAGTATTAGGGTGATTTGTGAGAGGGAAATGCCATGGAGGAGGAGGAGGAAGAAAAAATTAAAGTTAGGCAAAAATTGAAGAAAAAATTAAGGGAGAAATTAAAGGGAAAAATAAAGTAAAGAAAAAATTAAAGTTGAAAGAAAAATTAAAATAAAGCAAAAATGAATGGTGAAGGAAATATTAAAATAAAGCAAAAATTAATCATAGAATTGCAGAATATGTTGCAGGGAATATTAAAACTGAAGGAAAAATTAAAGCAAAAAAAATTAAGGTTAAAGCAGAAAAACTAAGGTTAGAGCAAAAATTAAAGTTGAAGGAAATATTGAATTGGAAGGGAAAAATTCAAGCTGAAAATTAAAGTTGCAGCAAAATTCCACCCAGCCCAGGACAGTGCAAAGGATCCCCGTGTTCCCTTCGGTTCAAGAGTGGAACAAAAAACGTAATAATTGATTTCAGGGGTAATTAAAAAACCTCTTTATGCCTCAGAATGCAGAGGTGTCAGCGAAATAAAAGAGTTGAATAAATAAGAGAGAAATAAATGGGAGCGGGGCGGGGAAGGGGAAGGGAGATGGATAAAAAAATCCCAATTATGAAGGTAAAAGATGGGAAGTGGCGGAGAGGAGGAGATGTTGCGAGAGGAGAGATAATCAGAGCATAAAAAAAAATGTGGAAAAACAATCAAAAGAAGGGAAAATCAAAAGCAGATGCTGAGGAGGGATAAGGGGCGGCCGGCGGAGCGGGAACGGGCGCCGGACCGGAGGGATAATTGGATTTGATTTCGTCTCGGGGGCGATAAGAAATTCCCAGTGTAGGTTTTTTTTATTCCCATCCGAAGCATATTTTAATGGGAGATTTGAATACAGCCGGGGCAGAGCATCCCGACGGAAAAAACGCAGGATTTTCGGCAGTTTATCCCCTCGCTCGGGGGCTTTCTGGGGCAGAACGCGGCTGTTCCTGCGCTCGGCAGCTTCGTTCCCGTGAGCAGCGTCAGGGAGCCCCAAAAGCAAGGGGAGGGGGCGCAGGAATCACGGATCGTGGAATGGTTTGGGTCGGAGGGGACCTCAAAGACCGTTTAGTCCCCGTGTCCCCGCGGCCGAGCGGAACGGGCGCCTCCGGCCCCGGGAGCTCCGGGAACACGGAGCGGGAGCCGGGAGAGGGAGATGGGAGCGATAGGGCAGAGCGGGCGCTGACCCGGGACGGCCCCGGACATCCCTTATCACAGTGGGATCAGCGCTCCAGGCCCGGCGCCCGGCACGGCTCCGCGCCCTGACCTTGCTCCAGGGGCCGGGAATGGGATGGAGTTATGGGGTCAGGGAGCGGGTTTAATTAGGATTGGGGCCACTGGGGGTGTGTTGGTGTGTCCCACACCCCGCTCCGGGCTGGGAACGCTCCTGAGGGTGTGAGGTGGAGCTCGGGGTGGGGAAAGGGGGTGTGTGGCTCGATGCCGTTGGGAATAATCCTGTTGGGATAGTGGGAATCTGCTCCTGTGTGTGTGTGAGGTCATGGGAGAACAGCACACGAGGGGATCTGCAAAGCCCCCGGGTTTGGGGGGTTTGGGGGGGCTCCAGCAGCCAGAGGAGAACACGCAGGTTGGAATGTGCAGGTGGGTGTTGGTGTGGGCACGGACACACCGGGGTGTGGAATCACCTGGGCATGGACACATGGGGGTGTGGAAACAGCTGGGCACGGACACATGGGGGTGTGGAAACAGCTGGGCACGGATACATCTGGGCATGGACACACCAGGGTGTGGATACAGCTGGGCGTGGACACACTGGGGTGTGGAATCACCTGGGTACAGACACACCTGGGCATGGACACAGCTGGGCATGGATACACCTGGGCATGGACACGTGTGTGTGTGTGTGTTTCTTCATGTGCATGGACATACCTGGGCACGGACATACCTGGGCATGGACACACCTGGGCATGGACACATCTGGGCACCGATACACCTGGGCATGGACACATGTGTGTGTGTGTTTCTTTATGTCAATAGACACACCTGGGCATGGCCACACCTGGACATGGACACATCGGGGCATGAATACACCTGGGCATGGACACATGTGTGTGTGTGTGTTTCTTTATGTGCATGGACATACCTGGGCATGGACACACCTGGGCGTGGACACACCAGGGTGTAGAAACACCTGGGTGTGGACACACCTGGGCATGGACACGTGTGTGTGTGTGTTCCTTTACGTGCCCAGACACTCCTGTGTGTTTGCATGTGCAGGGACACCCCTGTGCTCGCACACGTGCGGGAGCCAGGCCGGGCAGGGCCAGGCCGGCAATGCCGTGCCGGAGGTGCCGGCGGGCTGTGGACACACCTGGGGCACAGGTGAGACCCCCAAACAGCCCCCCCCGGGGCTGGGCGTGGCCCGCCCTGCTCTGACCACGCCCCCAAACAGCTCTGACCCCGCCCCCGAAGTCCGACCACGCCCCCACGACTTTGACCACGCCCCCGCCGCCTGGGGCGTCGGAGGTGGGTGCGCGAAGGGGGCGGGGCCGGCGCGGGTCGTGGGCGGGGTTAACACCGGGCGCGGAGGAGGCGGGGCCAAGGCCGGTCATGGGCGGAGCCGGAGTGGGCAGGGGCGTGGCTAGCCCCGGTTGGGGCGGGGTCAAACCCCGTCGGGGGCGTGGTCAGCGGGCGGGCGGAGGCGTGATCAGCTCCATTCGGGGCGTGGCCAGGCCTGAGGGTAGGGGGCGTGGCCAGCGCGGCGAGGGCGGGGCCAGAGATTACGGGGCGGGGCTACGTGCCCGTTGTGGGCGTGGCCTGACCGTTGTGGGCGGGGCCGGGCCGGGGGCGGTGTCGCTCTCGCTGCGGCAGCGGCGGCTCCGAGCGGGGCCCGGCGCGGCCCTGCCCCGCTTTTCCCCGGCTCTTCCCCGGCTCTTCCCCCCGGCTCCCCCCCGGCCCGGCCATGGCGCTGCTGCGGGCGGCCGCGCTGCCGGCCGAGGGCGGCCCGGCCTGGCTGCCCACGCACGTCCAGGTGACGGTGGTGCGGGCCCGCGGGCTGCGCTGCAAGGGCGGCACCGGCGCCGGCAAAGGCAAAGCGGGCGGCAGCGACGCGTACACCGTGATCCAGCTGGGCCGCGAGAAGTACAGCACCTCGGTGGCCGAGAAGAGCGGCGGCAGCCCCGAGTGGCGGGAGGAATGCGCCTTCGAGCTGCCCCCCGAGCCCGGGCCCCGCGCCGGGCTGGTGCTCACCGTGATGCACCGGGCGCTGGTGGGCATGGACCGGTTCCTGGGACAGGCCGTGGTGCCCCTGGAGCCCGCCCGGCAGCGCGGGAGGGAGCCCGACGAGCGGTGAGTACGGCCGGGGGGGGGGTATGGGGTCACTGGGTGGCCGTGGGTGGGTGTCCTGGGGTCACTGGCTACCCCAGGATGGGCGTCATGGGGTCCTTGTGTATCCCAGGGTGGTGTCACGGCACCCCTGGATACCCCAGGGTGGGTGTCGTGGGGTCCTTGTGCACCCCAGGATGTGT
>NW_020897836.1:653326-668265 GCF_003984885.1 Neopelma chrysocephalum | reverse complement strand
AGGGCCCATGGATGCTCCAGGAAGGACGTTGTGGGGGATGTAGGACATCACGTGTGCTCCAGGAAGGATGTGGTGGAGGATGGGATGGCTCAGGGCCCCTCCATCCCCCCTGGAAGGGAGATAAGGCACTGCAGGATCCATCCTGCCCCCTGGCAGGGGGGTCCAGGGGAAGGGATACCTCAAGGTCCCTCTGCATCCCGTGGGGGTTTTCCAGGGATCTGTCTCCTGGGAAGCCGTGGCACAGCTGCAGGTCGTGGTTTGCCCCACCCCAGCTCAGGGGGGCCATCGGTGTCACCTCCCGGTTTGGGGGTCTGCACCCCAGCCCTGCACTGCCTCCAGCATAAATCCCTGTCTGTGTGTGAATTCCTCGTCTTCCTCCTTCCCCCAGAAGGGTTTAAAACAATCATAACGTTTCCGAGCCTTTGCCAAGCACAGAAATGCAGGAATGTGGCCGAAATTCCTTTAGGGAAGAAGTTTTTGGGGGCTTTGTTCCGCGCGGACCTGGCTGGGCTGTGCCTCCGGGAGCGTCCCCCCTGCTCCCTGGCCCCCTGGATCCCGGGAATTCAGCTGGATTGCTGCCCGAAGCTGCGGGCTTGGAGAGGGACCTCCCTCACCCCCCCCCTACCCAGGGCAGCGGAGGGAGTGGGATCGGAGTGAAAAGGGGCTGGAAAAACTTTTCCCGTGGAGAAAAACGCGGCTCCGCAGCCCTTGGAGATTCCTGGTTTGCCCTAAAATGGGAGCGTGGGGAAGGAGGAGCGGTGACTAACCCCGGAGATGGTGTCTGGGTGTTTCCCCGCCGGCGTTTATTTTGCTTTCCTTAGCAAAATGCCTGGAGAGCGGGCGGTGCTGGGGCTGGATCGGGATTCTTGGGGCCTAATTGAAACCAGGACGGCTCCAGAGAGAGCCACGGCCTGGCGGGAGAGACGAGTGGTTCTGGCACAGGGGGACGTGGAAGAACTCCCCGTCCGTCCTTCCTGTGGTTTTGGGAACGGAGCTGGGATAGGAGCTGGGAGCTCGAGGAAAGCCACGCTCCCGGTGGGAAAAGTTTACGGAGCTGTGCAAAGCAGGGGCCCCAAGGTTTGGGAGGCCGAGCCCATGGACTCGTCTCAAAGGTCTCCAAGGGCGTCAGGGGCTGTTAATCCCGTGGGAGCAACGTCCAGCGTGGCTGGACACCGTGTCACAGCTCCTGGTTATCCTGCATTGGATAGTCCTGGTGGATTTGGGTGCGAGGTTGGAGATCCCCAGGAATTTTTGAAAAGGCTCCAGGTAGACCTTTCAGCATCTTCCTGGTTCCCAAAGGGGCTCCAGGAGAGCTGGAGAGGGACTGGGGACAAGGGATGGAGGGACAGGACAAGGGGGAATGGCTTCCCACTGCCAGAGGGCAGGGTTAGATGGGATATTGGGAAGGAATTGCTGGCTGGGAGGGTGGGGAGGCCCTGGCACAGGTTGCCCAGATTCCTGGAAGTGTCCAAGGCCAGGCTGGATAGGGTTTGGAGCAACCTGGGCTAGTGGAAGGTGTCCCTGCCCATGGCAGGGGGTTGGAACTGGATGATTTTTATGGTCCCTTCCAACCCAACCCATTCCATGATTCTCCAATTGGCTCTCTGTCTCCCTCCCTTCCTGCAGCTTCGCTTGCATAAGGAAAATTTACTTCCCCTTGCAGCATTCGGTATCACAAGAGCTTTGAAGGCTCTTTATCTTCACCCTTGGCCCCTGAGGATGGAAGTGAGCACGGAAAACATGGAAAGTTCTCACGCTGTGCCAGGAGCATCTCTGCTCACTCCAAGCCTGGAGCTGGAAGGTGTCCCCAGGGTGGGTGACAGCTTTGCAGCGTGGAAGAAGCTGCACTTTTTTATTTTTTGGAGAGGACTCCCAAGGGCTGGAGCTTGTCCAGCCAGGTGGGAGAAGGATCGTGGGGAGTCCGGGAGCCACCGGAGCTTCCAACCGGCTCCCGACGTCTGGTGTGGCCCCCATTGCAAACAACTTTTGTTTAGGAGGAAATTTTTTAGTCCCAGATGAAAAAAAGAGCAAAACAAACAGAGGGTCCCACCCTCCTGGCCCAGGCCTGTGCCCCGGAGATAACCAGGGGAGGGGGTGGGAGTTGGGGCTGTGCCAAGAGCTGCTTTTTGGGATCCCGTCTCCGGCCCTCACTCCTGGGCACAAACCCGCTGCCAGCTGGGATGGGATCCTGCCTAGAAAAGGCCTCCATTGTCAGTGTGTTGACCTTGCTCTCGTTTTCCTGCTGATTTTTTATTGCATGGAAACTTCACCGGTGGGTAATTATGATCCTTGTTTTCTGCTTCGGTGGAAAATGTTCCGTCAAAACTTGGACTCTTCTCCGGGAACGCGCCGGTGGCCGGGGGTGTTGATGAGCTGCTTTGTCCGGCTCAGTTCTCGGTCGTTTCAGTGTTTTGCCGGAAGAAAATCAACTCCTGGAGTTGCACAAGAGCAGCCTGAGAGCTCCCATGGCCTTTTTGGGCATCCCAAGGCTTGTCCCACGCTCCGGCAGCTCCAGGCATTGGGCTTGGCAGGCAGAGCAGGCGCTGAGGATCCCATCATTTCTCCCTTTCCACTTGAGCCTTCCCACATCCAAAAAAACATGTGCCTGGGCAGGATGCTCCTGGTCCTCACCTCCCCATCCCAGGACCTGGTCCCTGCAGCTCTCTGTGCTGCCTCATTTTTTGGGAAGTCAAAAAACGTGGCAGGTGGTGATTCCCTCCCAAAGCAGGGCCCAGCCCAGAAGAAGAGGGATTTTTGGGGTACTCACAAGGCAGCTGTTGCTTCTGCTTCCTGACATCCAGGAAATGCCCTTGGAGCCCCCCATAGGGTCTCCTCCTGCTTTCCCTGTGGGAAAGACAGGGAGTGTCACCTCCGTATCCACAACATCAGCAGGAATCTGGGGAGGCTGGAAGTGCATCCAGCAAAAAACAAGCTTCCATCTGACACCCATCGGGCTGTGTTTTCATTAAGTCATGGAATGGTTTGGGTTGGAAGGGACCTTAAAGATCATCTTGTTCCACCCCCTGCCATGGGCAGGGACACCTTCCACTGGCCCAGGTTGCTCCAACCTGGCCTTGGACACTTCCAGGGATCCAGGGACAGCCACAGCTTCTCTGGGCAACCTGTGCCAGGGCCTCCCCACCCTCCCAGCCAGGAATTCCTTCCCAATATCCCATCTATCCCTGCCCTCTGGCAGTGGGAAGCCATTCCCCCTTGTCCTGTCCCTCCACCCCTTGTCCCAGGTCCCTCTCCGAGGTGCTTGGAGACCTTTTCCCCTTGGCCAAGGTGTCACATCCCTTGGGTGGGGTCTCAGCATTGAGGGGGGCAGGAGGTATCTGGAAACACCTGCAGGGTTGGACCTCGGATCTTTCACTGCATGGGGACCCAAAATATCCTTGATTTTACTGCCTGGGCTGTGGTGGGAAGGAGCAGTGGGCATCCAAGGCTTCCTGGGCTGGCTGAAGAAAACCCTGACTGTCATTCCTTCCTCTCTCCCTCATGGAAATACCATTTCCATTTGCCTGCTGTCCCTAAGACCTCCCAGCCCCTCGGAAATGGGAGAGGTTAACGCCATGAGTCTGCTGGCCATGCAAACACCGGGCTGCTGGAGCAAAATCCGGGGCTTTCCAGCACTGGGATCTCGTGTTGAAGGGGATGATAAGTGTGGCAGGAGTCCTGGTTCCTGGCTCTGGTGTTTTCCTGCAGTGCCTTGCAGTTGTTCTCTGGCTGCTGCCTCGTATTGGGAGCGACGGCAGCGCGTGGCCGTCGGCGTCTCTGCGACAGGGAAGTTGTCTTGGGAAGTTGTTCCCCCTGCAAAATTAGCTCAGCCTCAAGTTCCCCAAAGCCCTTCCGTGCTTCACTTCACTTCCCTTTACTTGTTCCTGTTCCTCCCCAGCTGTGCAGGGGGAGCCTGGGCTTGTGTGGGGCCGCAGCATCTCCACCCTGGCAGCAGGAATGGGACAATCTCCTCCCGCTCCATCAGCAAAGGAGCTTCCCTCTGGGTGCTGAACTTCTCCAGCCGAGGTCCTTGAGGCCACCAGGGCTTTTCCTGCTCCATGCCATGATGGAGCTCTTTTGGGCTGAGGCTCGGTGGAAAAGAGACAGGGAGTTCCTTGGGTTTGGGGGAAAGATGTCATGGAGATGGGCCGAGATGGCAGAGAAGGAGTTTGTGAGTCCCATCACTGCCTGGAGCTCTGTGGCTTGGCATGGAGAGGGAGAAGCAGCTGGGAGGAAGGAAAGGGCTGATCCAGAGGCACATCCAGGGCTGATCTGGAAAGTCAGTAATGGGTCCTGTCCATCTGCTCAGCAGTATGGGGGCTTTGGAGGCTCCCAAACTCCCTCAAGACCAAGGGATGATCCCCAAATCCCTGCAAGGACTCCCTCACTAAGCCCCTCACCAGGCACTTTTCCCTCCCCCTCTCCCTTGGGACCCATCACATCCCCTCCTTGCTGTGGCCAGTGCTTTCCCTGGCGCTGTCCTTGTGCTTTCCCAGGGATAGATCCACTCTAATCTCCTCCTCCAGCCCCTCTGGACCCATGTCAGCCCGTGCTGTGCTTGTGGCCACCTCCCTCCCTCATCAAATTAAAAGCAGGAGCTCATTAGCAGTGGAGCCCTCGGGGCTGTGGCATCTCTGGGATGCGGTGCTTGTTGTCATTCCCATCTCTGGGATGCGGTGCTTGTTGTCATTCCCATCTCTGGGATGTGGTGCTTGTTGTCATTCCCATCTCTGGGATGTGGTGCTTGTTGTCATTCCCATCTCTGGGATGCGGTGCTTGTTGTCATTCCCATCTCTGGGATGTCTGGGGTGCTTGTTGTCACTCCCATTGTGGCTTTGGCTCCTCCTGCATCTCCCAGGAGAGACCTTTCACACCCTTTCTGCTCCCAGTCGGGCACCAGCCGAGGCCAAAGCTCTGCAGTTGTGTCCTTGGCACGTCTGTCCTTAAGCCCAGGAGAGGAAGAGCCCTGGCAGGGGGCAGGGAGGAAATTGCTGCTCCGTGATGGATTCGGGATGGAAAGTTTTAATCCAAGGGCGAGGAGGAGCCCTTTTCCCTGGGGGCTGCCATCAGAGATGCCCAGCGAGGCCGGTGAAGGTCTTGGAGGTGGCCCAGGAGCAGGAGGGAGCTCCCTGGAGGCCCTGAGCTGTGATGAAACACGTGTTTTGGGGCTGGAAACGCAGCTCTGGGGGGGGTTGTTGTGTCTCCTCGGAGCCAGGAAACGCCCTGGAGTGTCGAAATCAGGGGGAGGAGAGGGTCAGTGCTGCCAAAAATCAGGTCAGGATGCTCTGTGTGCTGCGGGAGGGCAGCCAGGCCTCGGGATAACGTCCTTGGTGGCCAGCTGGTCCCAGGCAAGCCTTTCCCCCCAGTTGTGATCCCCAAAGTGCTTCACAGGGCTTAATTTTCCTCCTACTTGCTCAGTTAACCCCATTTTCACCCATTTCCACTGCTGGTTTAAGGAGTTTAAGGCCCTTGCTCTGTCCTGCTCAGAGTAAACTCTGATTTTCTTGTTTTTTAAAAGATATTGGAGTGGTTTGATCCCAAGTCTGGGCACGTTGGGTTTGGTTTCTCGGTGGCCTGTCGCCCTCCATCATCTTAAAACCCCAAAAAGCTGCAGATTCAGGCTTTTTTCCTCTGTTTCACACTAATTTTCAAGGTCCTGGTTTCCTCCAGCTGCAGAAGAACCTTCAGTCAGCTCGGAAAACACCTCGATCCTGTCGGAACAAAGCTCTGGATGCTGGGGGGGAACCGGTGCTGTTGCTCGTGCTGAGTTCAGCTGGTGCTTCAGGAGACTCCAAGGGGATTCCCTCCCTTCCCAACTGGCAAAGTGCCAGTCTTTGGTGCCCAGGAAGGCAGGGTGGGCTCTGCTGTCTGCCCCTCTCGCCCTCCAAGGGATGGCTCAAAAGCAGGAGAGGAGTTTTTGGGGGATGCTCCTCGTGATTCCCCAGGGAATCTTCTCGGGGGTAGAGGGGTCCAGGAAAAACCTGGCATCCTCTCCACACGTGGTGTGTCAGGTGAAAATGGCCTTGAAGCCTTCGCTGCTGGGTCTCTTCCCACCCTGGAGCTTGTTGGAGCCTGCCCTTGGCACAGGTGTGCACATTCCTGCCCTGGGAATTTGCTTGCCCTGGCAGAGGCTTGGCTGGGACACAGGGTTTGGCTTCCGGGATGGGAGTTTGGGGACTCCATCCCTGGAGCAGCATCCCGTGGATCCAAGTGTCTAACCAGCTACTGGGCTCAAAATTCATTCCATTTTTCCCTTTTCCCCCCTTTTTTGTGTGAGTGACTCATTCCCGGGAGCGCATTGATGTGACAGATGGACAATCCACGTGTGACCTGTTGCCAGAGCGGGTGTAGCCGGTATTTTAAGCTCCTTGGAGCCCTTGGGCTTGGTGTCCCTTCGGAGAACCGGCATTCCCAAGCCTCCCATTGCCTCTGGGAACTGAGTTCTCCGTACAAACCCCGCCGTGATGCTTTTCCCAGCTGGAAGTAGGAAAGGATTTGCAGCAAAAAACGTGTTTCTCCTGCCCATCCCGTGCACGCTGAGGTGCTCCAGGGGAACCTGTGGGAGCAGCTCCTTGTGCTTTGCAATCCTGCAAAGTCAGCTCCATGCTTGGCTGTTTTTTTAACCTTGGAATCTCATGTAGCAGGTGATTGGATCACCCTCTCCCATCCTTACACAGGGACCTTGTCCCCGTGTCTTGTGGTGCTCGGGAAGTTCACATCACTTGGTGACCCCAAATGTGGTTTATTGGCTTGTTGGCAGCCGGGAAAACATGGGAAAACACAAATCTTGGATGCTCTGGAGTGGATAAATGCAGCTGGAGTGATCTCCTCCTGACTCCTGCTAGTACCATTTATAAATATTCCATGCTCCATTTTACAGCTCCTTAAATCTTCCCTCCTCCCCTCTTCCCATCCTGTGCTGGAGAGAGGAAAAGCCTCGGATTTTCTCAGCCCAGAGTGGTTGGAGATGAAGTTACAGCCCGTGTTCTCGTGTCCTGGTGGCTGAGAGCTCTTCTCCATCCCTGGTGTCTGTCCTGATCCAAAAATTGTCCCCCTCTGTGCCATCACATCCCCCTGTTTGCCTCTGCCAGCCGGCACAGAGGCTGTAGGGACAGATTTGGGAACAGTGGGGTGGTTGGGAAGCATCCTCTGTCTCCTCAGAGTACAGGGACAAGGAAACAACTCCTCTGGGGCCAAGGAGGGGGTCCTGTGGGGCATTCCATGCAGGAATGAGGATGCTCAGGACCTTGCCAGGATGGACCTTGTCCGTGGAGCACTGAGGTGCTGCAGGATCCGTGCATGACGTGCCATGAGCTTGGACACAAGCAGGGCTGGGGTTATTCCTGGTTTTCAGGCCATTCCCTGCCACTGAGTCCCACTGCAGTGACACTATCCCTGTTCCCGGCCCGTGAGCTGTGGGATGAGCCTTTCAGCGGGGCGTGGATGCCAAGTGTTGGTCGGTGGTGGGATCTTCTCCCACGGGTTCCTGGTTGTCCCAGTGGGCTACATCCTGTTCCACCCCTCACCACACCTTCATTCCCGAGGAATTCCATTTAGGCAGCACCTCTGGAGCTGGCTATGTCCAAGCTGGAGCCCGTTAGAGGGGCAGGGCAGAGCTGTTCCGTGGACTTGTGTAACGAGCTCAGGGTAGGGGGGGTTGGTTTCTACAAGTTCTGTTTTCGAGCACTTCTCGGAAGGATGGAGAGATGAACTTCCCACCTCAGCTGCTCCGTCTGCAGGGGAAGGGAATCAGCCCTGTGTTTATTTTTCCAGCTGTGCTTTTAGCAGCTCCCAGGGCTCACCTGGCAAAACCAGCCGTCCAAAACCAACCCGAAAACCGGCGCTGCGGAAAAGCTGCCGGCGGGGGAAGGAACAAAGAAAAGCACAAAATTCCCCGGGGTTGGGTTGTTTTCCACCCCTGTGCTTCCCTTCCCAGGCAGGTGAGCTCCAGCTCTTGGCTCACCAGAATCTTCTTTGCTGTGCTCTCGAGGGGGTTGTGCCAAGAGGAGCCAACGTTCCCGTTTTCCCCGGATCGCCTTTTCTGTGCTCTGTCACTGTAGCAGCCCAAATAATCCTTAATTTAAGACTTGGGGCTCTTCTCTCCATCTCCAGCCAGGCTGACCTTGTTGCAGGGATGAATCAGCAGTAAATGTCAGGCTGGTGTGATCAGGGAAGAGGCTTTGGCTCCGTGTTGGGACATGTCTGTCTCCAAAGTAATGAGTTGGGCAGGGGAGGAGAATTCCTGCTCAGTTTGAGACAAACCTCGACCACCCTGACAGTGCTCAGTGGTTTTGGGAAGCTTTTGGGAAGCACCTGATGGTTGAAGTGCTCCAGAAACACTCCAGCTGTGCATCCCTAAGGGACTTAATTTCCCAAGGAAGTGCTGGTAAAGCCCTGGGACCAGTTTGAGAGTGAAACTGGAGACCCTCGTGCCCAGGGTGTGTCGAGCAGCTCCGGTGGGGTGAGGTAGGACCAGCTGAGCTGGAAGTTGGACAGGGATCTCTTGGGGACCCCAGCTGGAATCATGGGAGAGCAAAGGTTGTTCTCCTTGGAAGGACAGGACCCATGTCATCCCTGGAAGTGGAGCAGGATGGTGCCCGTGGCAGCTCTGACAGTCGTGCTGTGTGCAATGCGTTGCTCATCCGATCTTGTCCCGGTGTCCGTTGGTATTCCCAAACCAGTGAAATGAGCTTGGATCACTCCAGGGTTTTGGCATGCTGATCCCTGAAGCTGCTGATAGGCTGGAAGCCTTGGCTTTGTGCTTGGTTTTGTGCTGAGGGAGTTGTTTGGTCAGGAGGAGGGTGTGGAAGGGGGATGGAAAACCTCGGATCACGGGCAGCGTTGTTGTTCCATTGGGGTTGGCTCAGTGTCCTGGTCATCCCATCAGCTTGTCCTCCCATCCCAGAAGATGTTGGGGTTGGCTCTGTGTCCTGGTCATCCCAGCAGCTTGTCCTCCCATCCCAGGAGGTTCTGGCATTGGCTGTATGTCTTGGTCATCCCAGCAGCTTGTCCTCCCATCCCAGGAGGTTTTGGGGTTGGCTCTGTGTCCTGGTCATCCCAGGAGCTTATCCTCCCATCCCAGGAGGTGCTGGGTTGTCTCAAACCCAAAGGAATATTCTCATATTCTCATGCCCAAGCAATTCCATACCCAGCAGAAGGTTCCAAGGTGTCCCTGTGCTCCCCATAAACTGTCACCTGCAGCCCAAGGGAGGACAAAGAGCAAGGAAAAGAGGATGGTACCAACCCTGAGCAAATCCATCCTGTCCTCATCCCTCCTTAGCAAACATCCCTACGCTCCTGTTTCCACTCCAGGGTGTTTTTTCCCTTTGCTCAGCACTGGCCGCCTTTCCGGTCCGGGATGCTGCCGGAGGATGAGGGGGGGAAGCACGTGTTTTTTGGGAAGCTGGAGATACAGCAGCACTTTGTGTGCAGCTCCCCGTGCCTCCAATTGATCCTGGCAACAGCAAATGTAAAAATAGACGCCGGGTGCCTTCTCCCAAACGGTGCCTTTTGGCAGCCGCTCCCTTCGAGTCTCCGTGGAAATGAGTGGGAGGAGGGAGGGAAGGGATTCACTCCGAGTGTCTGGAGGCAGTTGGGATGTGCTGATTAACCAGGGTGACCTAAATGAGTGAGCACAGCCACGGGGTGGGGGCTGGGGAGGCCTCTGCCACACGTGGATGCTCACAATCCCTGTTCCCAGCTTCCAAACCCCTTGGAGCACCTCTGGCTTCCCAGGAGCTGCCCCGGAGCTCGCAGGGGGACTCCGAGTTCTTCCCGTTTCTGAGGAGTTCTCTGTTTGAGGTTTCCTCTCCTGGCCCCCTGTGATGGGGTGAGTTGCTGTTTCCTTCCCCCTCAGCCATCCCTGGGGCCTGGGGGGCTCTCCAGCCCCTTCCCTGCTGCAGAATCCGTGGAGGACAGATCCTGGAATCCCCTATTTTGGGAGGATTCACCCCCAGCACGGTGCAACACTGCACCGAGGTGCTGGATCCAGGGAGTGTCAGAGGGAAGAATTTTTTTTTAGGAAAAGCTGATTTCCTGAGCCTGTGGTTTGTGTCTCCAGGCTGCATTCCCTGGATGTGTCCCATTGGAGATGTCCCTGAGCACACCTGGCTCTTCACGTGTCCAAGGCTGAGGTGTCTCAGCAGGAGCATCACTGATGATCCAGCAGTAGCTCATGGGGGGAAGGAGCAGTTCTCCACAGAGCAGAAGGATGTGGATATGGGACCAGCAGGCTGGGAAGCAGCTGGATTCATCCTCTGGGATGCCCGTTTCCAGCTGTAGGGAGCAAGGGAAGGAGCACAGATTGGGGGGCCAAGCACATCTCCTTAGGTAGGAGCAATCCTGCTCCCCATCACCACCAGCTCTGACTCTGGGACAAGACAGCCAGTTTAATTCAACTTTAATTTAATGTTAATCTAATTTTAATTTAATTTTTTTAACTAGCAAAGCCCATGTTGGGCTGGGCCCCCTCCAAACCTTGCTAAGAACCCAGGGAGCAGGTGGCTGGAGATGAGTGTCTTATCCAGGATGTCCCAGGCAACGAGGAGCTGGATCCAAGCTGGTGCCACCTTCCTCAGGAGAGGCCTCCAAAACACCCCCAAGAGGCAGATCCTTGTGGTCCCATATCCCTGGTGCCGGATGTGCTTGGCACAGCTTCCTCCCTCTCCCTGTGCTCCTCCAGCACCTCTTCCAGAGTCCGATTAACATAACCCACTTCTGCTATTTCAAGCCTGGAAAAGGGGCTTTGTGGGCAGGACTGGTTTGTTTTTCCAGGTGTATCCTCTATTCCCACAAAAGAGGTCGTGGCCCCCTTCAAAATGTGACCTCGGGTGGCCCCAGTCCAGAAACCCCCAGCCAGGGAAGAAATATGGGAAACCAAGGGCTGTGGGATGAGGTTAATAGTGAAAAAATGCTGTGGAAGTTTGATTTTTAGCTGGGCTGGGACTTGCAGCCCTCCCTGAGCCCAGGCAGTGTTTGCACCTCCCGTTTCCACTGGAACTGATTCATAAAAACCCCGGAACACGCAACGTGTGGAACAACTTAATCCTCCCAAACACTCGTCTGGTGCCACAAACTTAGAGCTGAGCCTAAAAATAGCCCTGTTGCCTGTTGGAGGTGTAGTCCTGACTGTTTGCTGACTGTGGATGAGGTCTTGGGATCCAAAAATAGCTCCTTAATCCCATGCCAGCATAAGCAGGGGCTTTTCCTTGAACAGATGCTTTTTGGAGCAGCTCAGGCCGAGCCCCCAAATTCCTTTTAATGCCCACAAGATTGGAAGGGATGGGATGGGAGATGCTGTTCCCTCTCATCAGCCTCAGAGGCTCGTGCCTTTCCTTAATCCACCCAGATTCCTCCTATTTTTTTTTCCATGGGATGACATAAGGTGTAAAAACTACTTTCAGGAGTTTTTTTGTTTTTCCTGTGAAGTGATTCAGCCTCCAAATCTCTCCTTTCACAGCTGCCAGGCTGCTCCAGCCCTTCCCTCTTGAACTTCTTCCAGCTCTTGAATTCAACTAAACAATATTGGATGTTCCAGGCAGCCTTTTCCCCTCCAATCCTACGGGAAGTGTCCTCCTGACTCACCTGCTCCTTCTCCCTGGCAGTGGATCAGCCCATTCTGGTGTCTTTTTGCTGCTGGTGTTTTGCTCTGAGGGGTTAATGCTGCTTTTTTTCCCCATGGATTTTGTTTTTCCTGCCCGCCTGGATATTTTCAAGCTCAAAGCCTGGGTACTGAAAATTGTGCAGTGGGAATCCTGTGGGGTGGGATAAGGGAGTGGTGGGAACAGGAATGCGTTCACTGAGGATTTAATTCTGTGTCTGTTCCCAGGAAAGTTCCAGGCTCTGTCCTTCCTGCATTTTGAATTACTTGGTGAAGGACCTGGGCGCTTCCAGCTGTGCACTTGGAATATTTATCAGGGAATTAGGGAATCTGTGCCCCATTCATAGAATGGTTTGGGTTGAAAAGGCCTTAAAACTCATCTTATTCCAACCCCCTGCCATGGACAGGGACACCTTCCACCAGACCAGGTTGCTCCAAACCCCATCCAACCTGTTCTTGGACGATTCCAGGGCATGGTGTAGCCTTCCCAGCTCCTCCCTTCATCCAGGATGTGATAATTTCCCTGGCAGCATTAGGGAAACTTCTGGAGAACACAATTACACTTCTCTCCTTGCCCTGGTGATTTCAGCCTGGTCACACCCACCTCCATCCCAGCACATTTTCCTTCCCTATTTTTTTTTTTTCTTCTCAGTGATTTGGCTCTCCAAGTGGATGTAAAACACCACTGGGATATTTATTTTCTGGGAAAATGTTAACCCAGGTCCAGAAATGTCTTCCAGCTCCCATTGCTGTGTCTTTCACCCAGGAAGGACAACACGGAGAAATAGGGTCTGTCCTGAACCTATAGATTTCCTTGGGCCTTGTTAAGGGGAATTTTAATCATAAATTCATCTTTTAATACTCTGATTTGGGAGGGAGCAGAGCTACCAGGGCAGTGGCTGTGCTGGAGACCTGCTCATCCTGCTGCAGCTGCCCTGGGAAGCAGCACCTGGAATGGGGCAGAAAGATGGAGCATCCTGTGGGAGAAGGGAGCGAAGGACCACTGGGTTGGCAGCGATTTTTGGGAAGAAACTGTTTCCTCACAGCCTGTGTTTGGTGCTGCCCCATCTGAACATGGAAATGGAGAACTAGAAGGTGGCTCTGGGCATGTCTTGCTGTGGTGTCCTCTCTCCCACCTTTCATTCCCACTGGCAGGAAGCAAGACCCCTTTCCCAGAGGTTGCTCCATGCCCTTCCTGTGGAAGAATTGGGACCTAAATGGAGGTTGGGATTATTTTTGCCTTGTGCAGTGGATGGTTTGGAGGCTTTTCCCGTGTTCCTGCCATGCAAAGCTCTGGAGCACAGTCCGTGTTCCAGGTTTTGTGTGGGGCAGGACAGTAGGAAGCATCCCTGGGATCCCGCTGTGGAGTCAGTGGGAGCCTCTGAGCTGGTGGACATGGCCAATATCTCCTTCTGGAGCTCTCACCAGGCAGGAGAATTCCATCAGCCAGCTGTGGGAATGCAGATATTTCCCGAAAACCAGTAACCTGGGTAGGGTTGGGTTGGGTAGGTGCTTCACAGAAGGTTCTCCTTCCCATTAAGAACTCCTGGGATTCACCATCCTCACAGTACTCGATGCAAGGACACTCTGAGTCAAACTTGAGCACCTTTATTTTGGGTGAGACACAGAAGGTCTGGCAGAAAGTTATTTTGATGGATGTTGTTGGGAGCCTTTGGCATTCCGGGTCTGCCTGTGCCTGGAAGGATTTGTTGAGTCACCGGCTCTGGAATATTTAAACCGGGAGCACAAAGCGCCGTCGGCTTTGTTTTCTTTCCAACCTGAGCTCCCAGCAACCTGACAAGTGACCCTACAAAAACTGGGCCACTGGTGGCAGCATTCCCTGGAAAAGCACAGTGGTGTCTGACACCAAGGTGGCGTTTTCCAGGTTATTTAGTGGAAGGACAGTGTTTAGGATAATGGCAGGGATGGAGATGGAGTTCTTACAATGCCATGGTGGTTGAGGGGTGTCTCTGACTCGGGTTTTAGGTGGTACCTGGGACTCTTAGAACAGAATCATGGAATCATTAAGGTTGGAAAAGCCCTCCAAGATCATGGAGTCCAACCTGTGACTGATCCCCACCTTGTCACCCAGCCCAGAGCACTGAGTGCCATGTCCAGTTGTTCCTTGGACACCTCTGGGGTGGGGACTGCACCACCTCCCAGGGCAGCCCCTTCCAATGTTTAACAACCCTTTCCATGAAGAAACTCATGCCAGATAGCACTGGTGCCTTCTCCCACCCTAGCAGCATCTTCTCCAGAGTTTTCCTGGCTTGTGACTCTTGGAAATGACAGAGGCACCTTTCCTTTTCTTTCCTCTCTGGCTCCAGGTGGCACAAGCTGCACTCCAAGGCCGGGAAGAAGGAGAAGGAGCGGGGTGAGATCCTGGTGAGCATCCAGTTCACACGGAACAACCTCACAGCCAGCATGTTCGACCTGTCCATGAAGGATAAACCACGGTCACCCTTCGGGAAGCTGAAGGACAAGGTGACAGGCAAGAAGAAATACGACCTGGAGTCGGCCTCTGCCATCATCCCCAGCAGCCTGGGCGGCCTGGACGTGGAGGATGACTACGAAATGGGGGGCAAGAAGGCCAAAGTCAAGGGCTTTTTCCTGAAGAACAAGCTGCGCAAGTCATCCCTGACGCAATCCAACACTTCCCTGGGTTCCGACAGCACCATCTCCTCTGCCAGCCTGAGCTTGGCAGCAAATGTTCCTGAGGTAACCAAATCCCCGAACAGACACAGCAGTCTGTCCATGGAGCGCTCTGGTAAGAGGATCATGGATAATCCCTCCCCCTTTTTTTTCCCCCCCTTCTTTTTTTTTCCTTTGTAAAGGACTGTTGAGACTTTCTTGCAAATCTGTTAACTAATTACTGACCTAGTCATGGAATCGTAGGAACATGGGGTTATTTGGGTTGGAAAAGCCCTCTGAGATCATCAAGTCCAACCATTCCCCAGCACTGCCAAGGCCACCACTGACCCGTGTCCCCAAGTGCCACATCCACAGGGATTTTAAATCCCTCCAGGGATGGGGACTCTACTGCTGCCAGGGCTGTGCCAGGGCTGGACAACCATGACGAAATTTTCCCCAATATCCAACCTAAACCTCCCCTGGCACAGCTTGAGGCCGTTCCCTCTCCTCCTGTCCCTTTTTCCCTGAGAGCAGAGCCCGACTTCCCCCCAGCTCCCCCCTCCTGTCAGGGAGTTGCAGAGCCAGAAGGTCCCCCCTGAGCCTCCTTTTCTCCAGGCTGAGAATCAATATCCTGCAAAAACCCTCTGAGATCTTCTGCCTTCTGCCTTTGTGCTTGGCAGAACAGGGAGAAACATCCAAGATTTTGCTTTTC
>NW_020897836.1:632815-653316 GCF_003984885.1 Neopelma chrysocephalum | reverse complement strand
TTCCTCCCTTTCCCTCAGGAAATGGGTTAAAAACAGCCAGAAAAAAATAACCAGTAGTCGAGAGCTGGTTGAATCTACAAGGTTGATTCATTAGAGGGGTTTTCTAATCTGGGCTGACTTTAACCTAATTTATTGAGCAGAAGGATTTGAATTCAGTCTAAGCCTCCTTTAATGAGGAGGCCACTCGTGGTTTATTCCACCTAAACAGGCTCCCACATGGGTTAAACCTTTTAGAGGGATGAGCACATCCCTCAGTGTGGCTTCAGGACAGGGGCAACTCCCGAAATTCCTCCTCCAGAATTCCTGCTCTCCTCGCCCCACACAAAGCCTTGAGGTTCCATGGGCAGAGCTGGGGAAACTGAGGCAGGTGGGAGCTGCTTCCCTGGGTCAGGAATATCCCATCCCACAGGCCTCTTTCCCCCCAAAACTGTCATGGGAGAGAGAAGGTTGGCACAAAGGGATGGGAAGGACCAGGAAGGATGTGAGAGCTCCTGCTGGAGAGACAAGTGGGAGATCCTTGGAATGCCATGGCTGCATTCTTATGGATGGATCTTTTGTTCCCCATCCCTGGAAGTGTCCAAGGCCAGGTTGGATGGGGCTTGGAGCAACTTGGGATAGTGGGAGGTGTCCCTGGTTGGAACAAGATGATCTTTATGGTCCCTTCCTACCCAAACCATGCTGTGATTCCATGATTCCCAGAACACTTGAAACCCTGGTAGGGATTTGGTGCCACATCCCAGTGCCAGATTTGTGGATGAGCCTAAAGGACACTGGTCTCTGAATCCTGTCATTGAGGAAGGACAGACTATTCCCGCTCAGGATTGTTCTTTTAATTTTTCCATCTAATTCTGGGACAATAAACCTGCTCTTTAAGTCCTAGAATAAAAAAATCAAGCCATAAAAATCCTGCTGTATCCAGGCAGGGATTCCACAAGCTGCCTGAGCCAGCCAGCAAAGCACTGTGAGCATGGGATGGGATGGGAAAGGATGGGATGGAACAGGATGAGAGCTGCCCTCTGCATCTCCCTCTGGAGCCTTTTCCTCGGAAAGTGGGTGAGAAACCAGTGGGTTTCCTCCTGCTGGGAAGTTCTGGGAAGGAGGCAGGCAGGGCTGTGTGTTCCAGCCTGATGCAGGAGCTGTGCCTGTCCCACTCCCCTTGGACACAGCTGATTTCAAGGCAGGGATGTCTCGATTCCAGCTGGAATTTGGTTCCTGGAGCATCCAACCCAGCGGATAATCACAAAGGTGCCCTTAAACTCTGCTGGTTTCTAACAACTCCCTGCCTTTCCTAAAATGCTGGACACATTCCCACCGTTTTTCCTTTCTCAGAGGGTTTTCACTCCATGTTTTTTTCTTTTTAAATCCACTTCACTGCTCTCACAGTTTAATTTCAAGCTCAGCCGAAGCCGAGCTTTGCTGGGAGTCGTTTTGCTGAGGATCCCGTCTGTCTTTACAAGGAAAAACTTGGATGAGCCGTGTGACAGCAGCTCCTCCAGCTGGGATTCTCTCTCCCAGAAATAGGAATGGCTTCGGAGCGGTGCGGGATGGAGGGAACAAATTCCCAGGAGCCCCTTTTTGGGGCGTTTAGAAACATCTGAGTGGGTTTTAGCTGCAGTTTGCAATTGAAAATGGGAAATAATGAGCTTAAACTGGAGCAGGGGGGGATTTAAAGTGGATGTTGGGAGAAGTGTCTAATGGAGGATGGGGAAGCGCTGGAGCTGCCTGGCTGGGAATGGGGTTTCTCCCTCCCAGCATCCAGGGATTTGGGAGTGGGATAGATGAGAACCTTTGGGAAGCATTGCAAGGTGGCAAGTGGTGGCAGGTGGTGCCTGAGTCTGATTTGATGCAGAAGTGGCCTTTCCATCATCCCAGGGAGATGATGTGTCTCTGTCCTGGTGCTTCATTTTTCCTGGCCATTAATTACGAGGTCATTACTTCTTCTAATTACACAGAACTCTGGTTTTATTCTCCTTCCTCACACAGAGGGACCTCGTGGACCTCAACTCTGAGTCAGCTCAAAGATGCCAAAGAGCTTGTTAGGTCTTGGTGGCTTCCCACTGCCAGAGGGCAGGGTTAGATGGGATATTGGGAAGGAATTCCTCCCTGTGAGGGTGGGAAGGCCCTGTCCCAGGTTGGGCAGAGAAGCTGTGGCTGCCCCTGGATCCCTGGAAGTGTCCAAGGGCAGGTTGGAGCAACCTGGTCTAGTGGAAGGTGTCCCTGCCCATGGCAGGGGTGGGACTGGATGATCTTGAAGGTCCCTTCCAGCCCAAACCATTCCATGATTCTGTGATCTGTGGGGGTTCTGTGAATATCCATCTGCAGCTGGAGGAGCTGTTCAGCTACCAATGTAACTTGTAGGCCTGAAGATGGATTAACCTTTGTTCTGGAGAGAACCAACCTCTGAACGAAGCAGTTTGAAGTCTTTGACTTTGACTTGCAGAAAGGACTTTTTCCCTCCTGCTCTCCTGATTCTGGAAATTCAGCTTTGTGGCTCCTGTCAGCAGCATCTCCTCACCTTCGTGCCCACCGTGGAGAGGTCAAGTTTCCCCTGGAGCTGAACGTGGCGTGAGAGCATCAAAATCAGTCACTTTTGCAAGACCGAAAACCTCAACCTGTAATTAGTTAAGAAGGTCTGTAATTAGAAGGATGGTTCCAGCTGAGGTTTAAAACTCGCCTGCAGCTCAGACCAGCTTGGCACAGCTCGCCTTGAAACACTTGCTCTTGCAAAACACACCCTTTCTAAAATAAGGAGCTGCTGACTTTGGGCTGGGTTGAACTTCAGCTTCACAAAAAGGGTTTTTTTGTTCTGTTTTTGGGTGGGTTTTGCTGAGCCATCAGCACATGAGCCAGAGCTGCAAACCTGCCTGGGGAGAGAACGAAGACTTTTCAGCCTTCAGCCCTTATTTACAGATGTTTTTCCTTGATTCTTGACAGGGGAGCAGCTCCCTGGCTTTGCTAATCCATGTGAGCTCCCGGGGCTTTGATACTGGGTTGAATGGGAGCAGTAGGAAGATGGTGTTTGCTCTTTGGAGGCTGAATAAAAGGCTGTTTGGGGTTTGTTGTTTTTAAGGTTGGGTGGTCAAGGGTTGTGGTGTAAGGAAGAAGCTCAGCAGGTTTATTTGAGGCAAAGCCTGGGGCTAAAACAATCGGTTGGAGTGTTTTTCAGGCTTTCCTACAATGTTATCAGAGCCCTGCAGGTCCTGCTTCCTGTGGTGTGAATCCCCATGATAAAAAAGGGGCTCCCTCTTGGCCTTGGCAGTAGGAAAAGAGAGAAATTGTGCTCTGTCTTGTAAAAATAGTTGCATTAGTTCCATTTTCAGGTTAAAACCCCTTCCTTCTTTGCTGCTTTCATGTGGGGAAGATGTAAAATCCCTCCCCCACCTCCTCTGTCGCTCCCCTTCCCAGAGTTCACCCCCTTGGATCCAGCAGTGAGGCCAAATATTGACTCAAATTCCTCACTGTTTCTCATGCACTCCTAAAAAATACATTTCCTAAATGCTGGAAATGGGGAGAACATTTGGAGTGGTTGGAGCAGGACAGGCTGGCAGCTTTGGGATTAAACACAGACGAGTGGGACAACCCCCTCCAAAGCACCATTAATGGGGAGTTCCAGAGCAGAACCTGGGAAGCTGCAGAGTTTGATGAAGAGGAAGATGAAGGCCATGATGTGAGAACCAGGATGTCGTGGATAACAGTGGATGAATCCCTGTGGGAGCCGTCAGGATCACGTCTCTGGCCCAGGTCTTGTGTCCAGGAGAGCTGCAACGCCTGCATCGGATCAGTTGTAGGGGTGGAGCTGGGATCAGTGTGAGGAGCCTGGAAATGGCTCTTAAAATGCTTCTACCTCCCTTTTTCCTGCTGAGCCTGCGTTTCCCAGGGATGGACACGGAGCAGGATGGTGAGTCGGATCCAAAGCTGGCACCAGCTCAGCCCTGATGACACAAAAATGCTTTGTAGCTGTCCAGGTAAAGCACAGCCCCACTCCCACTCCTGAAAGTGGGAATTGGGGTTGGAAATTTGCATCTGGGCTCCTACTACCCAGATTTCTTTTAATTATTTTTTTTATTCCCCTGGTTTTGGGAGCAAATGCTTATAAAGGAGGATTTGTCCATATTAATCAGGATGATGGACAGGTGAGGCCCAAGGGGAAAGTAAAGTGGTTATTGCACAGATAATTGTTACAGATAATTTATTAGGGGTAAATCCAGTTCTTTCATCCCCAGAATTCCTATTTAAAAGCAGCATTTGCTTATATTTCCTGACTCATTCCCTCTTGGGTTCCCACCCTGCACAAAAATGTCCCGGGGTGCCGTACCCATCTCTTCCCAGCCCCTTTCTGCACCAATCCTGTTGTGCCATCCCTTCTCCTGCGGGTGGGAGGAAATTCCTGCTCCCTGCCAGGCTTTGAAGCTGCTGCAGCGCCCCCAGCACCCCATTTTTCCACCCAAAAATATGGAAAAACGGGGCAAAAGGCAGGTTGTGAGCGGGAGGGTCGCGGCGCATCCCTGGACCCAGCCCTCCTAGGAGGGATTTTCCACTTGAGCTTCAGCACAGCTCTTCCCCTCGGCATATTACGGGTGGATTTATCCCTGCCCTCCCCAAACTCCGGCTTTTCCAGCGCATGTGCTGTTTTATCTGCACGGTGCAGAGTCACCCACCCTCCTGCAGACGGGCCGGGGCTGGTGCTCTGTCACTGCAGAGCTGGGGGCGCTGCCCTGAGCCTGAAATCCAGGCTGGGATCCATCCACAGGGAAAAATCTTCCTGCATTGAACAAGCTCTTTCCACTAGACTTTTTTTTAATTTTTTTTCCATCAGGGGGTTGCTCAGCAATATTTTATTCCCTTTTTTTCCCCCCCCCCTATTGCTGAGAGGCTAAAACGCGTCTGGGAAGTGCTGCCAAACAAATAAATGAGGGCAGAAAGGTACCCGCTATTTATTTTGGCTGGCAGAGCCTTCTGCTGGGAATGGGAGGAGGAGGAGGAGAAGGAAAAGGAGGAGGAGGGTGAGTCAGCGTTTCAGTGCTGCAAAGAGCTTCCACCAGGCTGCTGCAAGCGGAGGTTTCCCTCTAGAGGAATCCGCCGTCCTCCGCTCCTCGTTTCACTGAGCACTTCCAGCATCGGGGAGAAGGGGAAAAGGGGCTTTTTTAGGGATGGATTATTCGTGGAGAGAGAGGTTTTCTGCCAGTGCCGGGCTGGTCACCAAAACAAAGGTGTTTGTGCCAAGGAAAGGGGTGGAACGGTGACGGTGCAATTTGAAAACTCGGGGGAAAGTCACAGATTCTGAGGAAACGGCCCCAGGTTGCACCAGTGGAGGTTTAGGTTGAATATTAGGGAAAATTCCTTCATGGAAAGGGTTGTCCAGCCCTGGCACAGCTGCCCAGGGCAGTGGTGGAGTCCCCATCCCTGGAGGGATTTAAAATCCCTGTGGATGTGGCACTTGGGGACATGGGGTCAGTGGTGGCCTTGGCAGTGCTGGGGGAATGGTTGGACTGGATGATCTTAAGGGGCTTTTCCAGCCTAAAGAATTCCATGATTCTTCTGCCTGGAGTTTGCAGCTGAGAGGGGCTTGTGCAGCTCCTGAGCAAACCCCGGTGGGTCCCAGCAGGAATGGGGACAGGAAAAATCCCCTTTGTGGATGTTGTGAGCTCACTCAGGACAGAAAGGAAAATTCCATAGGGGGGTTTCAGAGCAGGAAAACTGGAATCTGACAAAAAAAGATGGATTTGAGTTCTGTGTTTATAGATTTGGCCATTGTCAGCAAGTCCAGCACCCCATGAGCCTCATCATGACTTTATAAGGGCCTGGAGTGACAGGAATGGCTTCCCACTGCCAGAGGACAGGGTTAGGTGGGATATGAGGAAGAAATTTTTCCCTCTGAGGGTGGGGAGGCCCTGGCCCATGTTGCCCAGAGAAGCTGTGGCTGCCCCTGGATCCCTGGAAATGTCCCAGGCCAGGTTGGAGCAACCTGGTCTAGTGGAAGGTGTCCCTGCCCATGGCAGGGGGTTGGAACCGGATGATCTTTAAGGTCTCTTCCAACTCCCAACCATTCCATGATTCTGTGATGACTTGGGGAATGAAGACAGGATCATCTTGGGTGGGTTTGAAGGGACCTCGAGGCTGTTCCTCCACCTGTGCAGGTGCAGTTTGGGGTGAGGGGCTGCTGTGGCATCAACCTTTCCCCCCGAGGAAGGAGCTTCACCCACTCAGCCTTCTGGCAGCTCTGAAGGTCGTTAGCAGGGAGTGCTCATTAGGAGCCTGCAGCTGATTAATGCTCTGGAGCCGTTTAGAGCTGGAGCCCAGCAGAGCTGGATCAGGCTTTGGATGCTCTTACTCAGCACTAAGGGATGTTTAGGCAGAGTCACAAATCATGGATCTTAATCTGGACCAAACCATGGAAGCAAGTGCCAGCGAGGAGCAGGACGAGCAGAGGGAGGGCAGTGGGGTGTGACATTGCACCAACCCCACATCGTGGTGGTCCAGCTTGGGCTTTGCCGCCTTCTTTTTCCAGCTGGAAAGGAAAATTTACCATGTTTTGCCCTGTTAAAACCCATTTGTGGATGTTGTGAGCCTCTTTAGATCATGAGCAGCTGTGGTTCTCTTCTGGGAAGCTTAAACATGAGGGTGATTAGGGAAAAAGGTGCAACCACACGCTGATTCCCGGGTTGGGAATGCCGGGAGACGTCGGCTTCCAAGCAGAGACCGGCTCCTGGTCTCTCTGGGGTGGTTTGTGCCTAAAGGTCCATCAGCTTCTCCCATCACTTCTTCTGGGGATCTGTGCACACCTGTGAAGAGCTGGGCTGCCCAGGGTGGTTTTTCCACCCTGGTCCGAGCAGGAGAGGACACGGAGACACGTCGGAGCACGGCCGGGACGTTTGGGGACCGGGATGGGCACGGCCACCACTGCTTAGTGACAGCAGGAGAGGGCACCCACGAGCTGTCTCTGCCCACAAGTGAGCTGCAGGTTTGAGTAGAAATGAAGGTTTTGAGCCTTCTTGTGTCCCTGGATCCCTAATTCTGCTCAGTGGTGTCCAGCGCAGCGTCCGGTGGCTGCTGGAGCCGAGCCCGTCGCTCCCGGCCGCTTCCTGTCCATGTTTTTTCCACCTAAAAACTGGGATAAGGGGATTTTGGTGCCATTGATGGCATAAATAAGCACCTTTCCAAGGGTGATGCATGAGGGGGGCTCTGAAGCTGCCAGAAGTGGGACCACATGGTTGGGGCATCGCTCGTGGTCCGAGGGGCGCTGCTGGCTGTCGCCCTTCCTGCTTTAAAGCCAACCGGCTGCACCAGCCCACAGCGTCAGCTTTTGCCTCAAGATGGCATTTTTGTGCTTTAAAACGTGTCCAAGGTGTTTTGTGCATCCACAATAACGGGAAAAGAGTTGTCCAAGCAACTTTTTTTTGCTTGATTTTGTGTCTGACTCTGATCTTCCGGTGATTCCTGCAATCCCTTCCAGCAGCTCAGGAGGGAAATCCCGAGTTGTGACCCCAGGGCTGGACAGACCCTGTGGATGGTGGCAAAGCAATTCATTTATTCATTCCTTGTTAAACTTTGATATGCCCAGTGCTGGTTGATCCATGTCCTTGTTTCTCCCAAACCAAAAGTGGGAGCTCTGAAACTTGTGGCCGTAATCCCAATGGATCAGTTCTGGTGCTGAGTGCCCCTATCCTGGGGATGGGAATGCTCCTTCCAAGGGTGAATCAAGGGGATGGGGGCTCAGGAGAAGGGAGAGTGGCAGCTGGAGCACTGGTTGGGGTGTGGAGTGTTCACACCACACGCTTTGGGATGTGAAAACCACTGAGCCTGGTGAGCCTTCCTTGGGGGTGGTGATGCACGTTGCTGGAGTTGTTCCCAAAGGAAGGTCAATGAAATCCCAAAGAAAGGTCAGTGTAGTCCCTCTTGAAAAGGCAGCAAAGAACTGGCCTCCTCCAGGGGACTGAGAGTCTGAATTCAGGATGTGCTGAATCCCTTCCTCCTCCTTGGGGTTCCCCATGGGGGGTTTCCAGGCATCTTGGGATCTGAGGCCAGAAGTGACACGACAAAGGGCATGTGGGAGGCTGGGCAGAGTCCAGAATGGAGCCAGGGTCACATCCTGCTCCTTCCTGCCTGGCTCTTGTTCCTTGGCCACTTAGAGCTGTGCTCCCCCCGATCCTGTGCAAGAGGGAGCTCCATGTCTGCTGCCATCCTGGTAGTGTTGGCAAACAAGTCATGAGGGACTGGGGTAAGCTGGGAAAGACTCCCGTGTGCCTTTACTGGTTCAAGCAATCCCGATCCAAGGGCCCAGCCCGGCTCCTCCTGCACAACCTGCCCTTGGTTGGGGCACCAGCGTCGGGACCAAAATCTGAGCCGAGTCCTTGGGCTGCAGGAGGTGGGAAAAACCTCTCAGGCTCCTGAGCTTGCTGAGGCAGAGAGGGGAACGTGGAGGACTGTTCTAGGAGAAGGGCTGCCCTTTCCTTTGTGTCGTGCATGCCCTTTCCACGCCTTGACTCCATAATCATTGCTCTGCCTAACAAGAGCCGAGAATGTGTTTGGTCATTGCATTGCTTGGACCGAAGCGTTTGTGGTGTGTGTGGTGTGTGCTCACAGCTCTGTCACAGCATTAACCAGGAGGACTGTTTTGTCTTCCCTCCACAGCCTGGAAGTGTCTCCTCAGGTAGAAACCAGCTCAGATGCTCCTTCTCATTTTCCTCCCTGCTCCCCCGCCCCGTTTCCTCCTGCCCATCTCGCTCGCATGCCAAGCTCTAACCTCCCTCCCGCTACTGGAGACAGTCAGGCCGGATGCTTGTCCCCCACCAACCCATTCCTCAACTCCCTGCAGAGCAATCCCTTCTTTGAGGACCTCCTCGCTGACCAGGTACTAAATTCTCCTTCACCTACTCACTTTTTCTCTAGTTTCCCGTGTGGGCCGCATGCTTCACCAGAGGTCGCTGGGAGCTTTTATTCCTCTGAGGATTGCAGTCCCTCTGCCTCCCTAAGGCACACAGACCCAGAGAGGGAGTCTCCAGCCAAAAGCATTGGTGTCCCCGTTCCTGAAACCACTCCCCCATCACAAGGAGACCTTCCTCCTCCGGACACCAAACCCGCTGTCCCTCCGCCACTCTCGGAGTGGGACGATACCTTCGATGCCTTTGCCACCAGCAGGCTCAAGCCAGAAGGGAAGAAGGAAAACTTCTTTGCTTCCCTGGCAGCAGAGGGCATGGCTTTCATCGATGATGCTGATGCTGCCAGCCCAACGGAGAGAGCAGCCAAGCCAGCCCATGAGAAGGGCACACAAGGATTCGAAAAGGCCGATTCCCAAATGGGCGGTGAAATACCCGCGGCTCTTCGGTCTTGGACAAATTTCTCCAGTTTAGATGTGGGGGCCAACTTGGTGAGCACAACCCAGGAGGCCACGGTGATAGAGGACGTGCTGAGCCCCGTGTCTGCAGGGTCCATGGGGAGGAGGAGGAAGAGCAGCACGCCCATGGTTTGGACAGCCGCGTTTGCGTCGGGAAACTCCGCGGAAAAAGAGGCTTCGACAGCACTGACCGCTGGAAGTAGCACCAGGGAGGGAGGGGACGGTGATGAGGAGGAATCCTCTAGTGCAGGGACAAATGGCTGGATGACCATAGCCACCGAAACTGCTCCTGAGCCCTCAGAGAGCACCCAAAGCGTGGCTGAGGAGCGCGTGGGTCAGGACAGCGTGTTCGGCCCACGACCCGCCTTCCTCGGCGACGGCGCCTTCGAAGCCAACAGCGCGTCCCGTGCTGCCGCCCGTGTGCTGCCCAGGAGCACCTTCCCCCCCGAGCTCGCCCCCGAAACCCTGCCAGGCAGCAACGTGGTGGCCGTGCCCCCGCGGGTGCTGGCGGAGGTGGCAGCACGGCCGCTCCCTGCCCCTCCCGAGCAGGGGACGGAGCTCCAGGGCGCGGGGAATGAGGAGGACGCGTTCGACATCCGCACGTCGGTGTACCGGCTCCAGGCCAGCATGAGGCTGGAGGCCAGTGAAAGCCTTGTAAAGCTCAGCTCTGACATCCGTGAGAGGCACGTCGTCCTCTCCCCGTGGACGGGGACCCAAGAGCGGGAGGAGATCGTGGCCGGCTCGGCGGTGCCGCCCCCAAAACCTCCCCGGTGGTTCGCGGCCGCCGGCGTCGGAGGGGACGGGGAAGAGGAGGAGGCTCGTGGCCCACAACAAGGCAGCGAGGAGCGAGGGGAAGACACCGAGCGCCCAAAAGCAGATGTGGAGTTGCCAAGGAGCCGTGTGAGCAGCGAGCCCTCTGTCCCGGCATCTCCCAGCCCTCCTGCCCTGGGAGTGGACATCGCCGAAGCCGGGAGGGAGTTTCTGGTCTCCAAGGGTGCTGAGTGTGCGGACTCAGCAGCGAGAGCCAGCGAGCTGGGAAAAGGGGACACCTCTCTGGGGGAAGACCCATCGGAGATGAACGAGACGGATGTGGCTGAGCAGTTCGAGACCTGCGCATCCAAGTTCTCCCTGGACGGATCAGGCCAGTCGGGTGCTGAGCAGAGCTGGAGCCAGCCCCGTTTGTCCCCTCAGACGGGGCCCACAGACAATGCCAAGTGGGAGATGGCCTCCGCACAGGAGCCATTCCCTGAGGAGCTCAACGTTTCAGGACTAAACCCACCTTCCAAGCTAGGCCTGAGCCAGCCGGAAATGTTCTGGACGGCTCTGGAAGAGCAGGAGGAGGCAGCTGCTCATCCCGCTGGTCTCAGCCCAAGGTTAGCGCGTGGGGAGAGCCCACCCCGGCCGCAGCCGGCATGGGATGATGGTGAGGGGCAAGAGGGACACCGGCCTGAGCCTTGTGCCCCCATGGCAGTGGCCAGCCCTCCTGAGGAGGCAGAGCAGGGCAGACCCCCCCGCAGCGAGCCCGAGGGGCCGTGGCACTCGGCAGACAGCAGGATAGACTTCAAGAAGGCGGATTTCTGGAAGCCAGACAGGGCGGAGGAGAGGCCCAAGCAGGAAGCTCCGTCCCCGAAAAACCCCTTTACTCTGGCCCTCAGCCCGAACTCCCCAAGCAACCCCTTCGTGGAGACACCCCCAGACCCCCCCCTCCTCCCTGCTCAAGCTGCGCTGCCCGAAAAGCTTGACCAGGGCGACTTCAGCTTTGCCGGCCTCCACGAGGAAGCCCTCGGGCAAGGCTTCCTGCCCGCTAACCCCACCGCCGGGCACCCGCTCGTGCAGCCTCCCTTCCCGCATGCCAGCCAGCCCTTGGCCTTCTCCACCCCTTTCCTCGTGGCTGCCACTAACCCCGAGCAGTTTGGTTTCCCCTCCCCTGCCGTGTTCCCCGCGAGCCTCCGCGGGGTCCCCGCCGCCTCCAGCCGCGCAGCCGCCCAGCCCTGCCCTTTGCCGCAGCCCGGGGACACACAGGCTTCAGCGCTCGTGGTTTTGCCCAGGGAGACACAGCCAGCTGAGAAGCCCCTTTTCCAGCAGACGACCAGGTGAGCTACTCCGGGGAAGGCGAAGGGTGTGTTAGTTTTGGTAGAGGTGAGTCCCGACTCCCTTCCTGGAGGACCCCGGCGCGGTGTCGGCAGCTCCGTGTGCGTTGCTGCAGGTCCTCTTCCCTCACCTTCCCGTGGTCCCAGAGGGTCCAGCCTGAACTGGTTGAAGCCTTGGCTTTCTGGGATCACGGAATGGCCACTGGTGTCCTGTGTTTTCCCTAATGAGGGCAAATGGTTCGAGGCATCCACGATTCCCCCCCAGCCGGAAATTCAGCCACTGCACCCGCGTTTCCCTCAGTGCTAATTTTGGCTCCATCATCTTCCCCGTGCTTGCAAAAATAAATGCCTTCTCCATGGCTGCCAGGAGAGCTCCCGGCCGTTCGTGCTCTCCTGAGTTCCCTCATGGCATGTGCACAGCTGCTGCCCCTTCCCTTTCCATTCATTCAGCTTTGGTTCCTTTCCTTTGGAATGCCCATCAGGTACTAAAAAAACCTTCTTCTCTCCATAGCCAAAAAAAAAAAGAGAGTAGTTTCACCAGGGCAAAATTCTCCCCTCCCTCCTGCCGAGATGCCCGTTGGTTATGAGGCAAGTGGGATTTAGCCTTGAGGATAACGGGAATGGGAAGGGGGATCCATGGTGGAAAGAAGGGAATGTTCCTCCTCCCAGGCCAGTTGTGGGCTTGTAGAAGCCATGAAGTAAAGATGGTGAGTTTTGGGCATGGAGCTTTGCTCTGTGTCCTTCAGTTCATCAAGTTTTCCTGGTATTCCCTCCCCTGCTCTGCCCAGGCAGGAAAAGGTTGTCCTGGGCTCTGTCTGCCCAAGGATCAAGCTCTTACGGTGATTTATTGAGCTCTAGCAGGGATTTACTTGATCAGCCTTGCTGATCATGAGGCAAATGGAGCTTCACGGGGGCACTGAAATGGTAAAATCCCACCTGGCCCAAGAACAATGTTGGTCACAGCCCTGGGGAGAGAAAGGGGAGAAGGCTGGGCCAGCAAAACTCAGCTGAGCTCCAGCCCTTCTTCATGGGATCCTTCCTTGGCTTGAGAGCGGATTTGAGGAGCAAAATGGTCTCAGGAGCAAGAACTGGGGCTGTTGGCTGATAATTTTTCTTATTACTTAGTCCAGATCCTCAAATCATTTTTAATTGGATTATTCATCCCGCAGCAGATAACCTGGTTCAAAATTTGCAGGGATGGGATACAGAAACCTCCTGAACCTTGGCGTGTTTCATGGAAAGAGAAGTGTCCTGCAGTCCCAAAGGGTAAAATGAGGCAGTGAGGGAAGTACAAGACTCTCTGTGTCGATAAGACAAGCTCATGGTCATCTTCAAGCTTGGTTGTGCATCCATCCAAGGCCTGGCTGGCTCCTGGGATGGAAATGGGCTTGGACCTGAGGGCTGGTCGTCCTATCAGTGCTGGTTTCTGTCGTGACACACAGCTGGGAAGTCCTGGAACTTCTCTGCTCTGGTTCCTGCTGTGATTGAAGAGCCTTTGAAGAGTTTCCAGGTGTCTCTGGAAAGCTTTGAGGTTCTGCAGTGCTTCATAAGACTGGGGAGAAGTGATAATTGTCATGGGGTGAAGAGAGGAAAGCTGGAAGGGACCTTTTCCAGGTGCCCATGGCCACGCTTCCGTTTCCCAGAATCCTCCCCTGTTAGGATGGCACATGGACAAGAAAAGCTATGGCAGAAAAAAGGTGGAAGGAAAAAGGGAAGACTTCAACCTTAGGACAGGCATTAAAGCTTGGCTTTAGGGACACTTTTTGGGACAAAAGTGTCCTTTTTGTTCCATCAGGCGAAGGAGGAGCTGGTACCTGGTGTGGATTGTTGAGAGTCTGTTGTGCTGGGGTTGTGTGTCCTCCTCAGGAGAGCTGGAAACCGGGTGTGGGGTCCCATGTCCCCTTCCCAAGTGGCCAGAGGGCTCTGCTGGTCATCTTGTGTGGCCACTGGGGTAAGGTGGGTGCTCAGAGCATCAGCTGTGACAATCAGGTGTGTGGAGGGTCCTTGTCGCTTTAAGAAGGGTGAAGTGGTGCCTTCACTGCTGGGAAGGTGACTTTGGTGACATCCCTGGGACAGGTGGGACCTCAGGGACAGTCCTTTAGGGACTCTGCTGCCTTGGAGGGGTGCAGCAGTTGTGCAGCTCCTCAACCATCCCTGAGGAACTTAGGTGTGTGACTATTCCAGTGTGCCATGGTGCTGGCAGGTGACAGGACCGGAGACATCACAGGTGCCAGGGTGATGTTGGCACACGCTGCTTTGTGCCTTCCTCACGTCAGGGGTGCAGCACAACCATCATCTGCTGAAAATGAGGCTTCAGGTTAAATCACAGTGTCTGTGATCTAAATGCAGTCCTTGTAGAGCCCTTGGAGCTTGGAGAGTGGCCTGGCACATCCATGGATAGACCTGGGAGATCTCATCCCGAGTTCAGTCATTCCCTTTCATCCTGGAGTCCCTTTCTCCATGGAGATCTGACCCTTAGATGCTGTGTGCTGCTCCACAGCAGATCGATTCCCTTGGATTTGCCCTTTCTTGTCTCATTCCCTGTGAGAAGCATTTTAATGGGGTGATAAAGACTTAATTTCAGAGGGATTTTTGTCACTGTGCTCAGCAGTGACCTTGGGAGTGTCGGTGAAGCTGTGACACAGCAAGGCTGGCTCAGAGAAGGGGGACAGGGCTGGGCCACTCTCACCCTGAGAGGTTTCACCCAGACCTGTTAAGCTCCACCTTGGACTTGGGTCCACTCAGTGTGAGGAATTAGTTCTCCCAAGTTCACGTTCATCAACCAGCGGATGGAAGCAGGTCCAGCTTCTTGGAGGATCCATCAGAACTTCAGACCTGGCTGCGAGGTGTGAAACAGCCCCTGCTCCCCTGGAAGGACCTGGTGCCAACCATCCTGGGGCAGGTGCAGGGGGAGGAATGCCTCCAGCTTTTGGACCTTCTCAGAGTGACCAGTGGAGGGGGCAGAGCCCTGCACACACCACTCCCTGAGCAGGAAAGAGTGGGATTGTGATTTATTTTTAAAAATACCTTTTCCAGCTCTGCAGAAATGACTGTTCCCACTGGCTGTGGGCCTGTGACCAGACTTGCAGTGGGGAACATCCCCCTGCTTTCAGAATGCATCCAAACTATCCCACTGGCATCCCAAGGCTGGATTTTGTTCTGTAGAGTTATACTAGTTTGGTCCCAAGGTTTGGACACCTGTGGTGTCTCTGTCCTGGCTGTGGGGATGCACCAGGTGATGGTGACATTTGGAGCTGCTTATGTTCAGGTCTGGCTGTGATAAGGAGTCCTGGTGTCTCCCCCAGTGTTCTCCTCACAACTGCTGGACCGTTTGTAGCCTGGTGGTGACAGCTCTGGTGGTGCAGGGTTTGGTCCCCCAGTAGGGAGCTTTTGAGGCAACTTCTCCAAGCCCTGACACTCAGTGGGCTCCCAGTGAGGTCCATGGATCCCTCTTCATCCTTTCAAGCTGCCCAGGAACCCTGGGCTGTGTCCACATGCTTGAACAGCTCTGACAAGAGTTCATAGAATCACAGAGTATCCTGAGCTGGAAGGGACCCACCAGGATCATCCAGTCCAACTCCTTGCCCTGCACAGACACCCCAGCAATCCACCCTGTCCCTGAGAGTGTTGTCCAAACCCTCCTGGAGCTCTGGCAGCCTTGGGGCTATGCCCACTGCCCTGGGGAGCCTGGGCACTGCCCAACCACCCTCTGGGGGAAGAACCTTTCCCTGAGATCCAACCTGAGCCTGCCCTGGCACACCTCAGGCTGTTCCCTCAGTTTCCTGGTCACCAGAGGAAAGAGATCAGTGCTGCCCCTCCACTTCCCCTCATTAAGGAAGCTGATCCTTTGGCTTGTTGGAGCTGCTCAGTGGCTACCAGTGTTGTCCTCTCCTAACACATGGTTGGCAGGAGGCATCACAGTGGTTGAAGAGAACTTCCAGACCATCAGCATGACGGGGAGACAGTTTGGGACATCCTGATCCCACCACCATGAACAAGGTACAAGGACACCAGCCCCGTTTGGACACACAGCAGTTGGGATTGTCACCCTTTTGCAGGGTGGCTGCTGCACCCCATGAGAGCAGAGGCTTTGCAGAGTTCCTGGGTAGATGTTTGGATCTTTCCCTCCCAGGGATGGTGCCCAGGTTTGCCTGTTCCTCGGATCTTTCCATCCCAGGGATGGTGCCCAGGTTTGCCTGTTCCTTGGATCTTTCCATCCCAGGGATGGTGCCCAGGTGTGCCTGTTCCTCAGATCTTTCCATCCCAGGGATGGTGCCCAGATTTGCCTGTTCCTTGGATCTTTCCATCCCAGGGATGGTGCCCTGTTCCTTGCAGGAAGGTAGAATCAGGTCACTTCTCTTTCCATCCTGCTGAAAGCAAACAGACTTTGTTTAAGCGAGAAAAAAAACCTTTTGGGTGAAGAGTGAGGCAAAAATAAATGAAAATGTTAATTCCCCCTTAACTGACTTCTCACTCTCCCTTTTGGCCCAGTGGAGGGGGACAAATTCTGTGGTGGCTTCCAGGCAGGTGGAGCCCAACTCTTGGGCTGGAGCATCGCTGAAGCATCAGTGGTGACCTCCTACTCTAATTTTGGGGGCTCCTGGACAATACAATGCCCTTCTGGGCATCCTCTGATCACACTGCACCCGGGTTTGATCTTCCCATGGGCGCCAACACCCGGCAGCCTGTGGGAGTTTTGACCCACAGCATTCCCAGTGTGGAGTGAGCACGGTGTGGACGCAGGGCCTGGTCTGTGTCTCAGCCAAACACGTGTCCTGGAGCTCCTGTTCTCCTCTCTGGGTGGAAATGGCTCCATGGGCTGCCTGCTCCACAGGGCGCTGCTTCTCCTCGCTCTCCTCGGAGCAGGAGAGCTTTGGGCAACACAGCCGCAGGATTTAGGTGTGTCCAAAGCTTCCAAGTGGGTTCCATCCCTGTAAAATCCGCAGGGAGGGGCAGCAGTGTCGCTGCCCAGCTCGGGAGGGTGTTATAACTGTCCCACCTTGTTCTCCCCAGTCCCCACCCGGTGAAGCCCATCAGCGCCGCGGTGCAGGAGGTCTCTGCTGAGAGGAAGCAGCAGCACAGATCCAGCCTGACCTCAGCACTGAGCAATGGCCTGGAGAAGCTGAGGACAGTCACCACGAGCAGTGTCCAGCCCGTGGCCCCGACCTCCCACCCGGAGAAAACGGACTCCAAGAAGTTAAAGGTAGGAACCCTCCGCCTCAGAGGTGAGAGCTGCGCCCACACCTGCTCCAGGTGTCCCACAGCCGGGGGCACAGGGGCAAAGAACTGGTGTTGGAGGAGGTAGAACAGGGTCCTGGCACAAGGTGAGTATTAATCCTGGATCCTGGTTGCTCAGGATGGATGTCAGACTCCCACCAGCCTCCCTTCCTCCGTGACCTGGTCTCTGGACCTTCTCATCCCATCATTGTTCTCCCATTGCTTGCTTCGGTTTGGGGTTTTTTATTGTTCAGTGTGTGAGTGAATCCCTGGTTATAGAACCATGGAATGGTTTGGGTTGGAATGGACCTAAAAGACCATCTTGTTCCAACCCCCTGCCACGGGCAGGGACACCTTCCACTAGACAAGGACAACCCTGCTGCACCCTTTGTGGTGCCACAGGTAGTTCAGGTTGTGGGTTATGAGCATCTCAGCTTTTCTGGGGTGAGGTCTGGGTGGGTCCTGCTTCTCTATGATGCTCCAGCCTTTCCAGATTTGGAAAGAAGACAGACAGAAAAATAGGATTGCTCTGGTTGTCGCTGCACCCTGCAAACATTAAAGGGAGCAGGGATGTTAATTTGATTCATTGGATGTTCCTCTTGGTTTCTACCACAGGATCCCACCGTGCCGGACCAGTCAGCCAAGTATTACCACTTGACCCACGACGAGCTCATCCAGCTTCTGCTGCAGAGGGAGATGGAGCTGAGCAAGAAGGAGGAGCACATCCACGAACTGGAGAACTACATTGACCAGCTGCTGGTTCGCATCATGGAACAGTCTCCCACGCTCCTCCAGATCCCACTGGGGGAAGGCAACACCAAGTAACCTCTGCCCAGAGACCAGCAGCACTCGCCTAGAGCACTTCTCCAGTTAAACACGCTGCAAACATCCCTGCACTCCCCCCTCCTCTTCCAAGAGGGCTCCAGTGGCTTCCGTTCGCAGAGTTTAGCGGGAAAGGTTGTCTGCTCCTTCCCAGCCCAAGCTTCTCCCAGCTCTGGCTCCAGGGAACTGTAGGGTGGATGATGGGCAGTCGTGCACCCTATGGGGAGGAGCAGAGCCCTCCACCTGAGGCAGATGCCTCCTTAGGTTCCTGTCCTTGTGACCAAGTGCCATCTTCTTGGGCGCTCACCCTGCCAGTGCTTTAAGCGGCTCATGGACATTTGAGAGCTGGAAACCACCTCGCCCACGACTTCATCCTGCTGCTGCTGCTCTTCTGCCCACACTCTTCCTCATCTCTCTTCTGAAGTGGTGTCCCCTGGCTGGAGGATAGTGTTGAACTGGTTGAGGACAGCGGGGATGTTTAACCCAGGAAAGCTCTCCCAGCACGTTAGTGACTGCAGAGCAGGGCTGTTGTTGGATGCCTCCTCCCCTTCCTGCCCCATTAACCCCCCAGAATGAAGGGTCTGTGTCTGAAGAGCCAGCTCCAGTTTGTGCCAGTTCCTGACCGCTGGGAGATGCTACACAAAGGGACAACAATGGGGTTGGAGGCCATAAAGGACTTGATCCAATGTCACTGCCTGACCATGAGCTGTGTTGGCTCCTTCACTCCGTGGGTGCAGAGTGGTGATGCTGCCTCAGCTCCTCAAAACTCAGCTTGCAGCATGGAAAAGTGATGGTTGGTGCACCGTGAGGGCTCCAGGAAATCTTCCTGCTTCCCACCCAACCCATCCCCAGCCTGGCTGTGCCTCGGGGGGATTCCTTTGTGTATAAACCACAGCTCAATTTTCTACTCAGTATCCCGTGGGAATTGCTCTCCACGGCTGCCCCCACCGTTGGCTCTGTGTTGTCTTTCCCAACCCAACAGGAAAATGCCATTGGACCAAAGCTCATGGATGTCTGACCACCTGGCCACCTCTGCATGACATCCTGTGGGATCAGGCTCCCACCAAACACTCCCTGTTGCAGCACACATTCCAGGAATCCTGGCAGACCCTCTTCCAGCCACTGTTAGTGCCGAGCACCGCTCCAGCTGGATCACATCCACATGCCAGTGTTGGATCTCTTGGGCCCAGCTCTGCTGGGAGCTGAGTACTTCCAGCTGCTGACCATGGAGTGACCATCCAAAGGGCTCTGATTTAATGAGAATCCAGCACAGATTTGGGGTTGGAGATGCTGTGGAAGGGGATAGAAAGGGTGTTGCTCCATCTCTCATCCTGCCAGGATTTTGTCTAGAGAAGCGGTGGAGGGTTGGTTGGTGTGGGATTTGAGCTGTCTTGACATCTTCTCCCTCTTCTGTATCTCCCAAAGTTACTTGATTCTTTTAAAACCTCCATGCTCTCCTCTCCTTACTTCCATGTATGCCATGACTTTGAAAAACTGTGCCTTTTGCCATAGGACAGTAGCAGTTTCCTACCCAAAAAGGCTCTGAAATCCAATTCTCGTTTCCACACGACCCATCTGGGGCAGGTTTCTCTTCTGTTTTCCCGCTCATCCGAAGAAGTGAGTTTATTTTTACATGCAGAGCCTTCCCACCCCTGTGTGCAGGTACTTTGGGTCCTTGGCAGGAATCCTGCACAGGAAGCTCATGGACCGTGGGAGGCAGAGAGTTTAGGAGATGACACGGGGAGGGAGAGCAGGCCAAATATTCCAAGACAAAATACAGCTGGATAAAGACAGTATTGGGTCAGGAGAGAAGGAGGTTTGGTCCTGTCTAGTTAAACCATCATGTGAGGGGGAGGATTTATCACCTGGGAAGGTACCAGCCATGAACTTCCAATTCCTGCCTGCCTTGGCCCCTCATATGGAATAATCTGAGAGTTTGCACTTCTCTACCTGTTCCTCTTGTCTTTATGTTCCTCCTCCCTTTGTGTTTCTGGGATAAGACGTGAGGCTCAGAAGGAAGATGTTTCTCCTATTTCAGAAAGTCCCAGAAATATTTCTCTGCCTGTAGAATCAGATCCCGTGGCCTGAGCACCACATTCCCTTTCTGAGTGCCCAGAGAAGCTCTTCCTTTGAGCTGAAGGCGGGCAGGGAGGAGTTGTGGGCAGCTGGAATGCAGTCCAGCCTTGGAAAAGCAGCACGGCACGGGAATGAGGGCCGGGAGCAGGGGCAGGTGTAGCTCAAGTGGGCATTAATAAGGGGGAGGAGCAGAGCCAGAATCTCACACGAGAATCCCACACTGGCTCCCTCACTCCCTAAAAAACATCTGCTTCCTTGGAGCTCTCCCCCGGCAGCGTTGGCTCTGCAGGTGCTCCCCACACACAAGTGCCAATGTTTCTGAGGATCTCGCTGCACCTCCTCCCTGCCTTCTCCCCTCCTCTTCCATCGTGTCTCACCACTTCCCTCAGCCCCCTCTGCCTTACTCAGCTCTGCCTTTTGTCGCTCCAAAGCTTGAATGTTTTGCACTCGAATATCTGAAGTTACTCTCAGAGCTCAGCAGGCGGTGCCGGGAGTGCAAGAGGTGCTGCCCCATCTGCCTTTCCAGCAACAGGTGCTTCCACATCTCCTGCCTTTCCAGCAATACCTGCCCCTTCCATCTCCTGCCTTTCCAGCAACAGGTACTTTCTCAAATCCTGCCTTTGCAGCAATAGGTGCTTCCTCATCTGCCTTTCCAGCAATAAGTGCTTTCTCATCTCCTGCCTTTCCAGCAATACCTTTCCTTGCATCCCTTACCTTTCCAGCCATAGGTGCTTCCCCATCTCCTGCCTTTCCAGCAATAGGAGCTTCCTCACCTCCTGCCTTTCCAGCAATACCTGTTCCTTCCATCCCTTACCTTTCCAGCTATAGGTTCTTCCCCATGCCCTGCCTTTAGAGCAATAGGAGCTTCCTCATCTCCTGCTTCTCCAGCAATAGGAGCTTCCTCATCTCCTGCCATTCCAGCAATACCTGTTCCTTCCATCTTCTGCTTTCCCAGCAATAGG
>NW_020897836.1:588096-632805 GCF_003984885.1 Neopelma chrysocephalum | reverse complement strand
GGTGCCTTGGCATTGGCTGTGAGGCAGGAGCTGCAGAAGGAACAAGCAGTGATGGATGTTTTGTGTCTGTCCTCGAGCGTTTGGAGGTCCTGAGGTATCTACAAATCGACTTGTGTTTAGGAAAAGATGCTCCTGTCTCTGTTCTCTGTTTCTCCACCCCTCTGTCCTGAAAATGTGGGGTTTTCCCCAGCACCCCCCAGGTTGATTCTGTCCATCAGAGCAGCAGCTTGGCTACACCACAGCACCGAAACCAGAGTCTGTTTAATTTGTTGTTAGAAGTTCCTAGAAGGAAATGGTTTCGAGGACCTTGTGGAGGGAAGGGATGGGGAAAAGAATTGTGGGGGGAAAATGTTCTCAAGTTGCCCATGTTCTGTCTGGGGTTTATCTCCATAGTTAGTGATCTGAATCTCCGTTTTTTAGCGATTTATTTGGCAGCCCAGGGGCAGGAGCAGCATCCCTGCTCCTTGTTGGAGCCACACTGAGCTCTGTTCCTCTCTGCTGAACCCAGCAGACCACAAGGTTTCGCTGGACCAGCAGCAGCTTTTCCCTGGTTCCACTTCAAACACAGCCATACCAATCCCTCTGTGGTTTTGCCTTTCTCTTGGACTCTGTTTTTCCACGCTGTTCCACGTGGTTCCAGCAGGGTGCTGTTGGCTCTGCTTTTGTTGTCAGCCCACAACTGGGTTTCTTGCTTTCCAAGAACTTTGGCCAAGTGATTTTATTTTTCTCCTTGGCTGCTCCTTCTGGTCACAGGCTGGGCCAGAAGAACCACCAAGGTTTATCCTTTAACTGGAACAAACCTGAAGGGATGTGGGTTCTCAAGTGTAGACTCAGCCTTACGACTCGCCTGTGAAGAAACCACCGTGTGTTTCGTGTTTCATGGGGTGGAAAAACATCCCAAAGTGGGAAAAGAAGCATCAGGGAGGGTTTGGAGTTGTTGATTTCCCTGTACTTCACGTACCAAGGAAGTGGGTTCTGTGCGTTTCATGTTTTAATAGTTGCAACTAATGTTTATAAAGAGCTTGTTATTTACGTTTTCAGCACTTTAAAGAAGAAAAAAAAATAAAAGTTGTTCAAGCTGTTCCTAGATACTTCTGATTTATTGACAACAGCGTCTGTGCTGATGGCACTTGGACAGTGAGTGACATTTCTCTGTTTATTTTCTGAAGGAGGATGACGGTGTCCAACTCCTCCAGCAGCTTTTCCAGCTCCTTAACAGTCCCCAAGCCCTGGAACCTCGAGTTCCTCCCCAAATATAGGTCCTGGCTCAGGTGATGGGAGCACCTGAGGGGGTTTAAGAGCCTCTCAGGTGTCTTGTGTGGGTCTTAAAGTCGTGTTTTGTGCTGGGATGGCCCTGGGGGATTGGAGCTGGCAGGAGGTGGAGCCAGGTGGGGTCGGGCTCTGCTCCCTGGGAACAAGGGACAGGATGAGAGGAAACGGCCTCAAGTTGCTCCAGGGGAGGTTTAGATTGGATATTGGGAAAATTTCTTCATGGAAAGGGTCGTAAAACATTGGAACAGCCTGCCCAGGGCAGGGGTGGAGTCCCCATGCCTGGAGGGATTTCAAAGCCATGTGGATGTGGCACCTGGGGACAAGGGTCAGTGGTGGCCTTGGCCGTGCTGGGTTAAGGGTTGGACTTTATGATCTTGAGGGCTTTCCCAACCTAAATTCCACGATTCTGTCTGCCTGCAGCTCCCTTGCTGCTCGTGCTGACTCTACCCCTGCATTCCTGAGGATTTGTGGGAAATCAGCAGCTGAGTAGAGGAGAGGGACCCCAGGGCAGTGTCTTGGAGGGAAAGGAGAGCTCCTGTCACATCCCAGACAACACAGAGATCAGCCTCGGGATGCCTGGTGGGAAAACTGGCTCCATCCATGCTGCTGCTCCCAGGAATGGGCAATTCTGGGATGATGATCCTCCCTCTCCTCTGCACTGATCCACCTCCCAGACCTTCTCCTGCAGCCCCTCAGCCCCAAATCCCTCCCACCTTTCACCACTCAGCCGTTTTCCTCCTCAGCACCTGCTTCTTTCTCCGGTCGCGCCTTTTCCTTCTCAAAAATTAACTCCCCTTAAGCTCCTGTAAATTACTTTGCTGCTCCAACAGGAGAGTTTCCTTAGCTCTAATCCCAGTTTATTTTTCATCCAGCTGGATCCAGGCCCTTACAGAGCTCAGCACCTGTCCGGGGGAGGATCATGTTAACCCCGAGAGCCTGGATGGGCCGGGCAGGGAAATGTTTGGCACGATGTTTTGTGGGATCAGGGCGCTGAGCTGTGACCCTCTGAAAGATGATCCAGCCTAAGGAGAAGCAGCCTGGACTAACTGGGCTGGTTTAGGCTTCCCCAGGCAGCAGCCACTGGGAGAACTGGAGTCTGGAAGCCGGGAAAAAAGAAGGATTTAAAGTCCTGCTGGAATGCCCGCGTGTGATTCCATCGGGTGTCTCTGCTTGTCTTGAGCACAGACTCAGGGACTGATGGAAATAATTCCCGTCCCTGTGGGAAGAACTGGCTTGGGTTTGTTGTTCCAAGCCGGAGTTTTCGCTGCCCGCCTCGAGTTTTTCTTAAAATCTGGCTTTGCAGATGGAAGCTGACAAGGAATGTTCCTGTGACTTCCTCCCGGAGCCAGCAGGAAGCCCAGCCCCACTCCCAGCTGTCATGTGTGGGGTGACTCCCTGAGACCCCCCAAATCTCCCTCAGGGTGGTGGGCTGACCCTGGGTGGGTCCTGGGTGCCCCCCAAAGCTGCTCTCACTCCCCTCCTCAGCTGGGCAGGGAGATAAAAATCCAAGGACAGGCTGGTGGGTCGGGATAAGGGCAGGGAGGGGTCGCTCACTGGTTACTGTCATGGGCGAACAGGCTCGACTTGGGGAAATTAGTTTAATTTATCAATCAAATCAGAGCAGGGCAGTGAGAAATAAACCCAAATCTTAAATCACCTTCCCTTCTTCCAAGATTCCTGAATTCTCTCCCACAGGGAACAGAGGCTGCAATCATACATTGTCTCTGCTCCTTCCTCCGCAGGGGTTGGACTCCTCACACTCTTCCCCTGCTCCAGTTTGGGGTCCCTCCCACAGGGGACAGTTTTCCATGAACTTCTCCCATTTGGGTCCTTCCCAGGGGCTGTACTTCTCCGTGAACTGCTCCAGCATGGATCCCTTCTTCCAAGGGATCAGTGCCTCGGGAACAGGCTGCGGGATCACGAGTCCTGCCAGGACCCTGCTCCAGTGTGGGCTTCCCATGGGATCCCAGCCTCCTTCAGGCATTGCCCTGCTCCGGTGTGGGGTCTCCGTGGCTCCCTGTGGATCTCTGCTCCCCCTGGACCTCCATGGGCACAGCAACCTCACCACAGCACCACAAGCTGCCAGGGAATCTCAGCTCCAGCACCTGGAGCACCTCCTGCCCCTCCTGCCCCTTCTTCTGCACTGCCCTGGGGGGGCTGCAGGGTTTTCCTCTCACATATTCTCACTCCTCTCTCCCTCTGCTCTTCCACACCAGTTTCTCCTCTTCCTTCTTCCCCATTTTATCCCAGGGGTTCTCCCACCATCACTGATGGGCTCAGCCTTGTCCAGCGTCCCGGAGCCGGCTGGAATTGGCTCCGTGGACGTGGGAGAAGCTTCCAGCACCTTCCCACAGAGGCCACCCCTGCTCCCAAAATCTCCCCGTTTTTAGATGAGCTCGCACAGCGTCGGGGGAGGGTTGTTTCCCCCTCCAGAAAAAATGGGAAGAAACTTCATTGTTGACTGAACAGTCGTCGATCCGGGGAAACAACAACCCCTCCTCTCCTCCCCCAATCCAGGGAAACGCGAGTTGTCAGTCGAAATGGATCTGGTTGGATTGATATCAGCCAAAGAATTGATATTCTTTCTGGTATTTAACCAAAAAAGTGATAGTCTTATGTCACTCCAAATGTGGTTTTAGATAAACAGATTCTCTCCCCTCTGTTGTTACAAAACATTTCGTGTGTCAACATTTAGGGACTGTATCAATTATCTGGCTCGAGCTGCGAGGGGAGGGAGGGGGGGGTTTCCCTTGTGAGAGGGATTTGGGTTATCATCCATATTCATGGGAGAGATTTTGCCGCCTTGGGAAGGACGGGATGGAACCTTTAGAGAAGGGAGAGTCGCCTTGTAAAGCTTTCGTGGCTGCAAAATGATTTTATTTTTCCTTTTTCGGATCGTTCGGGCTCCGAGCAGAGGTAAAGAAAACAAACCTGAGTGACAGGAGAGTTTTTGGGATAAAGGTTGACCTCGGAGCTTCAGGGATGAGAAGGGAGCAGGAAAATGTCACTGTGGGGTCAGAAGGAGGTTTGAGCTGCAGCCACTTTTAATTAAAACAAGCAAATGATTAACTCCCAGGACACGGTGCAAGGAAGGCAGCGGGTTCGCTCCAGGGGGCAGGATGTGTCCCTGGAACGGATCTTTGCTCCTCATCTCCCCGTTCCTGAGGATGGTTGGGTTTTCCAGCGCGGCAGGGAGAGGGTAGGAGGGGAGGGGACGCTGGAACGACTTGATTTTAACAATATCTCTAAGGAGAAACGAACAAGAAATTATAAAATACCACTTTTTCCCCCCCGTTTTCTGCTCCACTTTTTGCCCTCTGGACACAACCCGAGGCAGGCTCTGCTTCGAGCCCCTTTTCTGTCCCTTTTCCACCTGGAGCTGCAGCAGTTTTGCCACTTAGTGAAAAGAGATCAGCCTAAAACCAGAAATTGGTTTTGCAGGCGGAAAGAAAACAGGAAAAAAAGAGATCATCTCCACACCCACAAAGCAGAGCAGCAGCATCCCCACAGCAAAAAAAATGGGATGTTCATGTTTTTCCCTGTGTAGCAAAAATAATGGATTTATTTTCCAGGCATATTTTTTAATTCCTCCTTAGAAGGAAAACCTGTTTATGACCTGCCTTTATTTCCTTTATTGCCTTCATTTTAATCTGGTGTCTTTACTACTCTGGCACCAAACCTTCCTCTTATTCCCTGACTCCTTTCCCTGCTTCATCCACACCTCCTGTCTATTTGCTGTCCTTTTGCTCTTCCTCGGAGAATTGATCCTAATCCTCCAAACAATTTCGCCGGCGTTTGAAGGTCCAGGCACTTCTTATTCCACTAATCTAGGGAAGAGGATTCTGGAGATGGCTCCGTGTGCCTCCCCCCTTGTGCCCCCAGCCCTGCACGACCTTGGGTTTATCTCCACAAATCGTTACGATTTCCAGGTTCTTTATTTTTAATCAGGTGTTTATTACAAAGGTCAATAGCAGTTGTTGGGCTCCTGTCGAAGTGAGAGTGAATGTTTCCACGAGGAAATGGAATCAGAGAATTGTTTGGGTTGGGAAAGACCTCCAAGATCGTTGAGTCCAAACCTTACCCAGTGCTGCCAAAGCCACCACTGACCCATGTCCCCAAGTGCCACATCCACGGGTTTTTTGAACACTTCCGAGGATGGTGATCCCACCACTGCCCCGGGCAGCTGTGCCAGGGCTGGACAACCCTTTCCATAGAGAATTTTTCCCTGACATCCAGCCTAAACCTCTCCTGGCATAACTTGACACCGTTTCCTCTCCTCCTGTTGCTTCTTTTTTGGGAATAGAGCCCGAACCCCCCCTGGCTCCCCCCTCCTGTCAGGGGGTTGCAGAGCCAGAAGGTCCGCCCTGAGCCTCCTTTTCTCCAGGATGAGCCCCCCCAGCTCCCTCAGCTGCTTTTGCTGCTCCAGACCCTTCCCCAGCTCCGTTCCCTTCCCTGGACACACTCCAGCCCCCCCTCAATGTCTCTCTTGCTGTGAGGGGGGAATTTGGGGTCATTTATCAGAAGTCTTTGAGAATGCGGGGCAATTTTTCAGATGTCTTTCACCTTCTCCCTTTGTTTGCCTCATTATTTACTCAAACTATTCCACATAGGAGGCAAAAATCTCTTGTTCTCCCCGTTCCCACCCGGGACTACATTTCCCGTGATGCCCCGCGGCCCAACGCGCGCTCCCCATTGGCTGGTGGCCACAGCGCGGCCCCGCCTCCCGGGGGACTACAGCTCCCGGCGTGCCCCGCGGCAGCTGCGGTTGGCCGTGGCCAATGAGCGCGGCGGCGCCGCAGGGGGCGGGGCCGGGCGGCGGGGGAGGCTGTTTAAAGTGGCGCCTGCGGGATGGCGGAGCCGGCGGACTATCCCCCGTTCCAGCTGGGGAAGCCCCGCTTCGAGCAGGTACCGTGCCGGCGGCGGGAGGCGGCTGGGGGGGGGACACACCGTGTGTGTGTGTGTGGGGGGGGGCTGTCCCTGCCCCGCGAGCGGCGCGTCCCTCCCCCACCCCCCTAACCCCGGGCGGGGAGACCCCCGCTCCCCGCTCCGCTTTAGCCCCGCCCCCGCCGCGGGGCGGCGCGCTGATTGGCGCGCAGCCCGCGCGCGATTGGCCGGCGCGGCTGTCACTCAGAGCCGCCGCCCCCCTGCCCCGCGGCGGGTCCCGCGGCGGGCGCTGATTGGCGCGTCCCGCCGGGCCCCCCGTGGCGCGGGGCGCAGGGCGGGGGGCGCGGGGCCCGGGGGTCGCGGGTTCGAGCTCCGCGGACGCCTCCCGGGGCGGCGGGGGTGGGTGGAGGGTCCCGGTGGGAATGCCCTTGCCCCCCGTGGGGTGGTGCGAGGGCTGGGTTATGCCCCGCGAGCCCAAGGGTGCGGGGCGGTGAAGAGCAGTGCTTGGGGGATGCACCAGGATGAGCCAGGGATGCTCCAGGCGGGCGCTTCGCCCTCCTCCCCGTGGGCTGTCCTGGTTTGGGGGCGGCTGGGTAAGGGCAGGTGCTCCTGGATTGGGGGTTGTGTGACCTGGTCGACGTGCCAACCAAGGACAGGCTGGCACGGAGAGTCTGGCGGGGCATCCCTGTGCTCCACAGCTGACACCTGGGGGATGGGGAGGGGAGCCCGGGGCTCACACACCTGTGCCCAGGTGAGCAGAGCTGGTGTAGGGATGGAGTGGCCCTTCCCCGCTGCCACCATCCTTGCCACCAGCTGGTCTCAAGGTCCCTGGTGTGGCTGGCAGACACCCCTCCTCCTGCCCCTGCAGCTGTGTCGGGCTGATAAAGTTCATTAAACCTCCTTCAGCCACCCTGGAGAAGAGTGGGAGGGGAGTGGCCGTGGAGTGGCTGTGGCCACTGCCAAAGCCAGAATGGCAAGAAGAGCCTGCTCCTTAAATGGTGGGGTATGTGTCCAACCAGTAGGACAATCTCCAAGGAGCAACCCTTCCTACTATCCACAGGAATCCAGGACCACTGTTTACCAGCTGCCTCAGCCTGGCTGGACCCCCAACCATCCCTTTGGGTTGCTGAGAAATCCAGTGGCAGGTTTCCCATGGGAGCCAGCTCCCAGGTGGTGGATCCACTTCCCACGCCCCATATCCTTACGGGGCTTGGAGCAACCTGGGCTAGTGGAAGGTGTCCCTGCCCGTGGCCAGGGGTTGGATTTAGATGGTCTTTAAAAGGTCGCTTCCAACCCAAAGCCAGCACTGATTCCGTGATCCCCGTCCGGGAGGTCACATCCTCGGAGCGACAAGGAAGGGATGACTTTCCCCCCCTGCAGGAGCCGAGGGATGCTCAGGCTGTGGAGAGATGGAGCTTTTTAATAAGGAGAGGAGGAGGAGGAGGAGGAGGAGGAGGAGACGCTACTCCCTTCTAGACACCACAGATGATTCCAGGCACACTTGGCAGCGAGTCAGGCACAGAATCGGTGCGTTCTGTTCATTAAGGAGCGACTGTCACTTGTAGCAGCATTTAGAAAACGTTTCGAGGGCTATGGCAGGATGTTAATGGCTCTGTGTGTGTGTGTGTGTGCTCAGTGGAGCGGGAATGTCCTCTTCTCCCTGCCATTCCTGGGAATGTCCTCTCCTCCCTGCCACCCCTGGCAACGGGCGGGTCCGGGGTGAGGGTTGTCCGGCAGTGGAAGCGCCCTTGGCACTGGGTGCTTTGGGGATGCTTTTCCAGCATTGGGAATCACTCCCCTTCTCTTCTGTGGTGGTTTTATCCCTTTCCTGTGAAATTTCCAGCCAAGGAGTGCCGGTGGGAGCCGCAGGATGGGTTGTGGTGCTGCTCTTGCCCTGTGCTCCCCTTCTTTTTCTCCTGCTCCATCCGCCCGTGGGTGATGGACAAACTGGGCAGCCCAGTTTGGGATCTGGCAGCGCTGTGAGGTCACAGGGCAAGAGAGGTTTGGATGTTTCCATGGTTTATGGCTCCTGGTTGGGATCCTGTGGGATCCATATGGGGCACAGCAGCCTGTGCCATCAACACCAGGACCTGCTCCCATTCTGGCCTGGCAGAGCCCAGATCCTTCATCCCTAGATCAGACTCTTGCATTTCCCCCATCATGACCTTGGTGTTCCCTTCCAAGCACATCCTCCAGTGCTGGAGAGGAACACCTCCATCCACATTCCCAAGGGATCACCAGGACCCAAACCCCACGATCCTTTCCCATCAGTGATTTCCCCACGCACCTCCCTGCCTTTTCCCCTTCTTTTTCAGTGGCTTTCCCGGGTTTTTATCTGTTTGTATGATCTCAGCTTGAGCTGCCAAAGGATGCCTGGGTTGTTTTGGAAGGGATTAGTGACGCTTGGGGTGGTTGTTTAAATTCTGGACGACAACACTTCTCCTTCCCTCGGCGGCGCTGGCCGGGAGCAGCTCTGGGGCTGCTTAAAGGGAGGTTTGGTTAAAACTGGGGCTGGGAGAGATGCGAGGGGGGGTAAAAACAAGGAAAAGTTCTGTGTCAGGAACAAAACCCTTGGAGAGCAGGCTGGGCTGCCTGGGGATTTGGTTCAGAGGAGACAACGGTGGTTTCCTTCCCCTGCCGTGACCCGGCGCTCCCGGGAAGCGGCTGAGCCGAATTTAGGGCAGCAGGCGGGACGTGTCCGTGCCCGGCACCACCTCTGCAGGTTATGAAATTCCCCCTTTTTTCCCCCCCTGGCTTTGCAGTTCGCTTGTTTTCCCTCATCTCCAGGCAAAGAGATGTTCTGTCGAGTCACCTTTTTTTTTTTTTCTCCCTTCGGTTTCTTTGCCGGAAAGAGGCTCCGAATCCCGATGGGAACAGGCTATTTTTAGGGGAGAGAAGAAATGAGGACGTTAGGCTTGAGAATGTGTGATAAGGACTTAATTTTCTGACAAGTAGGTCTAATTGGTTAGAAATACTCCTAGTTTTTTTGCTTTATTTCCTAGTTTTATTCTGTTTTTTTTAAGGATTTGCTAAATGCTTCCTCTCCTAAATCCTTATGCATGTTCCCAGCGCTCTGGGAGCTCTGCCTATAGCCCAGGAATTTATCCTGGGTAAAATCCAGTGGAATATGTCCCTGCCAATGGAGTAAGGTGATCTTTAAGGTCCCTTCCCTCTAAAAAGCAGCACGGGGTTGTCTCAGCTGGTGCAGGAGAACAGCAAGAACAGGGGAGAAGGAACAAGGAGGGAGCTGATTTCCTTCCCAGCTGGAGTCAAGCAGGGTCATCTCAACGTGCAGAAGTAGGAAATAATAATAAAAAAGAGGTCACAGGACTTGGATCCTTCAGGAGAATGAAAATAAAGAGGAATAAACCTGATCCAGAACTGATGTCAGAGCTTGGCCCTGCGATATTTTAAATATTGGAACTCGGAGGTGTTTTATGTGAGGACATAAGGGCTAAAAATTGCTATTTCCTGCTCTTGAATTTGGTAAGTTTAAAGCCCAACCAGGGTTTATTACACCATTACCCCAGTCGTGTGCCTCCAACACTCTCCTGAGATCCCACCTGCAGTTCTGCCTCCAGCTCTGGGGTCCCCAGCACAGGAAGGACGTGGAGCTGTTGGAGTGAGCCCAGAGGAGGCTCCAAGATGATCAGAGGGATGGAGCAGCTCTGCTGGGAGGGAAGGTGAGAGAACTGGGATTGTTCAGCCTGGAGAAGAGAAGCTTTGGAGTGACCTAACTGTGACCTTCCAGTGCTTGAAGGAGCGACAAGAAAGATGGAGAGAGAATATTTACAAGGGCCTGGAGAGACAGAACAAGAGGGAATGGCTTCCCAGTGCCAGAGGGTAGGGTTAGATGGGATATTGGGAAGGAATTCCTGGTTGTGAGGGTGGGGAGGCCCTGGCACAGGTTGGGCAGAGAAGCTGAGGCTGCCCCTGGATCCCTGGAATTGTCTAAGGCCAGGTTGGATGAGGCTTGGAACAACCTGAGCTAGTGGAAGGTGTCCCTGCCCATGGCAGGGGTGGAACTGGATGATCTTTAAGGTCCCTTCCAACCCTTTCCAAACCATTCTTTGGTTCCATGGATACAACCTGCCAAAATCCCCCATCCATTGGCTTTTTCGGCCAGGACTGGATTTTAAATGAGGGGTTGTTTTGTTTGTGTCTTTTCCTGTAAGTTGTAAACCCCTACAGCTGCATGTTAAAGGTGCCTGTGCTGAGCAGAGCACAAGCAGAGCTGTCGCTGCTGGTGGCTGATGTCACTGCGGTGCAGGAGCTGCTCCCATACAGATCTTGGCTCTTTCACATCAGAAAGTCAAATTAAGAGCCTGAAAGGACTGAAAATCCATGGTTTGAGCCTAAACTTGCAGTGGGCTGGACCACAAGTGTGTGTGAATTTACACATTCCCAGCCAGGCCTCGTCGTGGTCCACTTGCTCAATGGCTTGAATTGTCTTAATTTTTGTTTGGTTTAGCTTAAATCTCTTCCTAATTAATTTAAAGCTGGCATAAGCCTGATTTTTAGCTCACCCCACCCCCAGGTCTGCCTGCCTTTTGCTCTGGCTTAATTAAATCCCTTTTAAAATCAGGTTGTAATTAAACTGCAGTTGTCCGTGTCCCCTGTTCCTCCCAGCAGAGGCTTCTTGGAATCCTTTCCCATTTAAAGGCGATAAACACCTTGGTAATGGTCACTTACCTTCTCCCACTCCCTCTTCTTCAAATTCCTTGAGCCTCCAAGGAGTATTTCCCTTCTTGTTCTTATCTTGGAGTCTTCATGGCCGGCTGTGCTGAGCTGGATCCATAACACTCCTGAGCTGCTGTGCCCTGGGAATTAATATTCCCAGCCACTTCATCTTGATGCAAGGCTGGTGAGAAGTGGTCCCAAAATAACCACGATTAATCACAGGAAATTTGTGTTATTCGTTTTTTTTTTTCTCCCAGGGAAGTGTTTACTACAGCAGATGTTACAGGAACAAAGTGGCAAAAAAGACCATGGATGGAGGTCTGGGAGCTGAAGGTCAAAGTTCTGGGAATCTCACAAGCTCCAGCCCTGGCTGGAGTGTGACAGCAGAGCTGGGAATGAGCCTGTTACAAGGGAACCATCCAGAATTCTCTTGGAAGTCAGGGTTTGGTTGTTGTAGGGCACTGAACAGGACACTGTTCCTGTGTCCCTGGGCTTGATCCTCATCCTGTTCCCTTGGTATTTCGTGGAATCAAAGAATCCTAAAATGGTTTGGGTTGGAAGGGACCTTAAAGATCATCCAGTCCCACCCCCTGCCACAGGCAGGGACACCTTCCACTAGCCCAGGTTGCTCCAAGCCTCATCCAACCTGGCCTTGGACACTTCCAGGGATCCAGGGGCAGCCACAGCTTCTCTGGGCAACCTGGGCCAGGGCCCCACCACCCTCAGAGGGAGGAATTTCCCCAAAATTTTTACATTACTAAGATTTGATGGGGGTTTTTTCCCCTTTTTTTTTTTGTTTTTTTTGTTTTGCATGCAGCTCTATGAAAACAAATCTTAGATTAAAAAAATTCTGATGGCTTCTAGTCAGGAGACTAAACCTGGGAAGCAGGAAAGTATCTGGAGGATGGAAAGGCGACCAACAAGGTCTAACAGTGAAGCAGCTTTCCATAGTCATCCAAAAAGGAAAAATGCAAAGTCCCATGGCTGGACAGCAGGAAAAAAAATGGGTATTTTTTTGTTCAGGGGCTGCACAGTCATAGTAAAGACACTGCAGGAGTGAAATACAGGGTGGTGACGGTGAGATGGAGCCTCAAGAAGACAACGTGGCTCTTGGTTTGACCTTGGTTCCGTTTGATGTGGTTCTCAGAGGGCTTTTGTTGTGGAGAAATGAGGCTCTTATTCATCAGAGTTTAACAAAGCAAAGCAAAACTTGTTCAGACTCATATTCCTTTTTATTTTTTTTTTTTGTGTTCTCTTTAAAATCTTGGCCTGGTGGGAGTGAAGGACGTTCCATTTCCTTGTGGGAAGGACCCTGGACTAGAAGCAGCAGAGGGAGGAGTTCTGTTGATGGCTTGTCTTCTGTGCTGTCCCTGGGTGTGATGAGGAATGCTGAGCTGATCAGGATGCACTGAAGGATCAATCATTGCCATGGGAGTGCAGCTCCTCCCCTTTCTTGGGATCTGGGAAAGAGAACGGGAAGATTTTGGCTTTAATCGAGGTGACAAAGTTGGAGCCTCGGGGTGACAATGACCCTTCTGCTGGAAAGGGGGGGGGGGGTTTGAGCACCACAGACTTGTAAGAGGAGTTTTTCATGTCAGGGCAGCTCCTAAAAGCAGGTTCCTGAAGTTGTGTTTTTAGAGAGCTCCTGGTACCACGAAAAGAAAGAGGAAACCACGGTGTTGAGTTGGGTCTTGTTGCCTGTTAGAGGGGAGGGAGGATGGGCTGGAGCTCCTCACCTGCTCCCTGTGCATTCCTGAAGGTCAGAGATCACGGAATCATGGAATGGGTTAGGTTGGAAGGGACCTTCAAGACCATCCAGTGCCACCTCCTGCCACAGGCAGGGACAACTTCCACTATCCCAGGTTGCTCCAACCTGGCCTTAAACACTTCCAGGGATCCAGGGGCAGCCACAGCTTCTCTGCCAAACCTGTGCCAGGGCCTCCCCACCCTCACAAGGAAGAATTTCTTCCTAAAATCCCATCTAAATCTATTCTATTTCAGCTTAAAGCCATCCCCCCTTGTCCTGTTGTCCTGTCACAGCTTGCTCTTGCTAAAAAAAAGATGTTCTTCAGAACTGGCTTCCCCCTTGTGTTCCAGCCTAGGGAAGGAGCACTTGTGCATTCCCATTGTCCTTTCTTTGAAGTAACCGTAGCAAGAAGGTGATTCCTTTATTTTTTAAAAAAACAGGGATGGAAGAAGCAGGCACTGGGACAGCCCTGTCTGCTCCCAGCCGAGCAGTTGGCCCCATGCACCATGAAGTTCCTTGTGGTATCCCAAGGGCTGTTGTCCTGACTCCACTGGAATGGTCCTGTCCTTGCCCTGGGGCTTGTCTGACCACAGACTGGACAAGTTCAGGCAACACCACCTGGAAACAAATCCCTCACTCCTTCCTGCACTGACCCAGGTTGGGCAGAGAAGCTGTGGCTGCCCCTGGATCCCTGGAAGTGTCCAAGGCCAGGTTGGAGCAACATGGGCTAGTGGAAGGTGTCCCTGCCCTTGGCAGGGGGTGGAATGAGATGGTCTTGAAGGTCCCTTCCAACCCAAAGCAGTCTGTGATTCCATGATTTGAGGATTAGGATTTGGGCACTCAGCTCCTGGATCAGGCAGTTGAAGCACCAGGTCGGCGCCGGGACTGGGCAGGAGAGGAGCAGGGAGTGTGGGAATGGGATCACGTCAGGATGGGTTTGAGCTGCTCAAACCTGTCCTTGGCTGGGTGTGGCTGAGCTTGACCAGGCAGGATCAGGGCAGGAGCCCAGAGCTGGAGCTGAACCGACCAAACCACAACCCTGGGATACAGGATCGGCTCCCTGAGAGCCTCGACAGCTTGGGAATTGAAATCTGCGCTTCAAAAAATAACATTTACATCCTGCACGTTTGGACTTGTGGTCTCCTTCCCTCTTCCCTGACATTTACACCTTGGTTAAGTGGGTGTAAAATATTGATGCTCTGTTTAATTCTACTCAATGTTGTTTTTCTCCCTGTGAGATGAATATCACAGAGATGAAAAGCAGCGGAGAAGTCGAGACCACTTAAATTTAAACAGCCCCCCTCCCATTCTGTTCTTGTTTAAACCACGTAATTCCAACTGCTCTGGATGGCATGGAGCGAGTGCTGAGGGACGGGCAGTGGGAGAGGGACGATGGAATGTGGGAGATGAGGATCAGGGAGAACTTGTCAGGAGGGGCCCAGTGAGTCAGGGATTAGTCACATCCCTCCCTGCACCACTGGGAAGCGCCGGGCAGCGGTGATGGGAAGGATGGGAAGGATGGGAAGGACAGTGGCATCTGCAGGGAGCTTCACCCTCAAAATAAAAAAGCGAGGCGGCAAAATGTCAAGCTCGGGAACGCTAGAAAGTACCAGAATTAGTGTTAATTAAATCCACGCTAATTAAAAACCGCTGTGCTTTTTTCTTTTTTTTTTTCCCTCCCCAAAGTTGTGTGCAGCGATTTGGTTTAATTGTGGGGTTTTTTGTTTTTGTTTTTTTTTATAGCAGAATATGGAAAAATAACAGAGAGAGAAAGAGTTTTGTGAGCAGGGCTGTTGTGAGGTGTTTGTGAGGACGGGGTTTGCAGCTCCCAACGCTCTGGGAACGGCCCTTGGAGAGGGATTTCTGCTGGAATAAGGAGGCAGAATGCCTGGTGTGTTTCTCTGTGCTTGATGGATGGAGCAGAGGAGAAGCAGCACGTTTCAGAGAGCGCTGCCAGGCAGTGATTAAAGGCTGTTCTCGGCGCTGTATCCACACTCCAGTCCTTTATTTATAGCACATCCCTGCATTAAAAACGCAGCAGGAGATTTTGCCGGCACGTGGCTGGAGAACACCCGGGCAGAGGGGTCCTGGCGTTTGAGGGGACGTGGAAATCCGTGATCTCCCTGACCGTGGTCCTTTCCACATCCATGATGTGCTGGGAATTTTGCTGGGGAGAAGCCACAGGACAGAGAGGGGCCACTGGAGCAGAGTGTCCTGTGTCCATCCTTGTCCGGATGAGGGTCTGGCACTCACCTGCATCAAAGAATCCAGGCTGATGTTGGAATGATGATGTAAATGTATCCTGAGTGCTCTTAATACATTAACATTTCATGGTCTGGTGCTTTGGGTTTGCATAAATTCCATTTTTATTTCTACTTTCTAAATACTGAGTCTCCTTTTCTCCTTTCCTTTGGAGCTGCCCGTGATCTTCCCCCCCCCTGTTTCACAGATCTCCCCCCCCCTTCTTTCAGACTCTCTTCCTGGTTCTGGAAGTGTTCAAGGCCAGGTTGGACAGAGCCCTGAGCAACCTGGTCTAGTTGGGCTTGTTCTTAGAGGCACGTTTGGAAAAATCCAAGCTGGATGTGTTTGTGTAGGGATAACGCTGTGGGAAGATGCTCTTGTGTTTGAAGGACCAGAAAGGGATCCAGAGAATCCTAAAATGGTTTGGGTGGGAAGGGACTTTGAAGATTATCCCGTTCCACCCCCTGCCATGGGCAGAGACACCTTCCACTAGCCCAGGTTGCTCCAAGCCCTGTCCAAAATGCCCTGGGACACTTCCAGGGATGCAGAATCCACAACCTCTCACTTCATGGTGGTCTATCCCCAAAATCCATGACCCTGTGGTGCTGCTGGTCCTGCAAGGTGGATGTTGGCAGGAATGAGGATGAGCAGCACAGGGACTGTGTTAAAGACATGGCAGGATGGGAATTCCCTCGGGAATGTTGCTCAGTGTAAAAGGTCTGGAGCTGCAGGTTGGATTTTTGCGGCTTCAGCATTTCCCAGGAGTCCCACAAGCAATATTTCATTTTTTGGGGGAAAAAGTAAAGGATATTTTAGCAGCTTGATGGTATCCCTTTATTAAAGCATCTGGATTGGTGTCCCATTATCAGGATTCAATTCCTCACCTTTTCCTTCCAGACTTCCCATCAAAAATTCCCTTTAAATACATTCTATATTATTTATTTTTAGTTGCTACTTAATTCTGCAAAGGAAATAAAACCTTTCTCTGCAGCAGGTGAAAGGCAATTTCTCACTGACCATGTTTTGTTTCCTTTTCCTGTTTTTCCAGACTTCATTTTATGGCAGATTCAGGCACTTCTTGGACATCATCGACCCCCGCACTCTCTTTGTGACTGAGGTAAAATACACACACCTTGGGTTTTGGGAAAGTGCTGGTCATTAGACAGCTTTAAATTAAAAACAATTTCTTCTGTGAACAGCACAAGTAATGAAACTGGGTCTCCAGTGGATTTGTGTCTCACAGTTGATTGATTGCCCGACTGTTAAGTCCAAACTGAAACTCGCTTTGTGTTGTTATCCATCAGTGAATCCACACCTCCCATCTCCCTCCCAGTAACTGGTGAGCCCCTGGACTGGTTTCAGGCAAACTTGCCACTGATTTAATCTTCCCAGAAGGAAAATTCCTACAGCTCTTCATGGGGAAAAAAAAATACAGGGGAGGAGATGAGAGAGCAAATATTAATTCCATGGAAGACGTGAAGGTGGGTGGGTTTGTGAAAGTTTTGCAGAGGCTGCACTCAAAAACACCTTTTTCCATAGTTTTTCCTTAGTTGTTAACCTGTTTGTAGCGGGAGTTTGGATTTCTGGTCCTTTCTTTCCATTTAATGTTGTCCAGAATTATTTCAGTTCTTTGCTTTCATGAAATAGTGACTGAGAGTGATGGGGAACACATAGAAGGAATATTTCTGCTTGTGATTCTGCCTGTTGGCCAGAAAACTTGGGATTTTACTTTCAATGAAGGGCATCTGCTTTTTCCTTTTTATTTTCCCTTTTTATTTTCTTTTTTTTTGTTTGTTTTGAGGTGGGGTAGTTTTAAGATGAAAATACTCCTGCAAGCAAATCTCAAACCCCTGGGAGCTGAACTGCTCAGGGTAGCTAACGGGGAACTGCACTGTGTTGGCAGGGGGGAAAAAGACCCAGTGCAACTTTAAATAATGTTTTTCTTCTAAATCAGCATTTTTTTTTCCCCAAAAAACATAAGGATGAGGTGTATCATGATGTGCTTTGTGTGTGCAGCCAGGGGAACAGCAGAAAATAAAGCAGCTGTTCTTACACCATCAAACTGAAGATTCTGCTTTCAGATCAAAGTCTGAGATGAATTTTCCAAAGCTTCCAACCTCCCTGTGGAGCTCAGCTCTGGGAGGTGACCTGACAGCAGCAGAACATCACAATTCCAAGGAGGAATCACGGGATTACCTGAGGATGCAGAGCACTTTGCAGATTTTAGAGATTTTTTGCTGTTTGAAGAGGACGTGAACACTTGGGCCAGAATAAAACCAATCCTACACATGAAAGGCTTGGAGCTGCTCTTACCTTGGGGGAGGTTTAGTGTTGAACAGGAGTGGGAGATGTCCAAGACCAGGTTGGATGGGGCTTGGAGCAACCTGGGCTGGTGGAAGGTGTCCCTGCCTATGACAGGAGGTGGGAGTGGATGTTCTTTAAGGTCCCTTCCAACCCAAGCCATTCCATGATTCCATGATTCTGTGTTCAGTGCGAGGCAGTGAGAGTTGAAGGAGTTTTTGGCAGCATGGGGAATCCTCCATCCCTTGTCCTGGGGCTTGTCTGACCACAGAACTGTACAAGTTTAAGCAACACCACCTGGAAACAAATCCCTCATCCCTTCCTGCACTGGCACAGGTTGGGCAGAGGAGCTGTGGCTACCCCTGGATCCCTGGAAGTGTCCAAGGCCAGGTTGGGATAGTGGAAGGTGTCCACTGGTGGTGAAATCCTCTCTCTGACCAGTTGAATTTGCACTAGAAAGCTCTGCAGAGTTGATATTTGCTGTGTGTTTTCCTGGGAAACGTTCCCATACGCTTGTGTTTCCCTGGAATGTTTGAGGAGGAACCAGGACCAGGTGCTCCCGAGTCAAGGTCACCTGGACAGAGGTTCTGGTAGGACAGAAAGGGGTGATTTTGCCCATCTTTTTGGTGGATTTTGTTGTGTCTCAGCTTGTTTTCTTTGCCTCTTTTTTTTTGGAGGAGAATTCTTTTGGGTAGCGATCATCCATCCAGTTCTGCTTAGTTCAAATTTCTCTTAATTTAATTTCCATATTCTAATAACAGCCCTCACCTTTCTCCCTTCTCCTTTAATACGTGGTGTGTGTGTAAGTCTGTGGTTTAATCTGTTGATTTTATTTTCCATTTATTAAATTTTTAATTTATATATATATTTTAATCTGGAGATCTCGCTGTGCACACTGCAGGACCAAACTCTGGGTTTTATACAATGGCACTGATACAGGGAAAAGGCAGAATTCCCAAACCTACTTCCTGTGTGTCCCTAAAGTGGGAGGATCTGGGTGAACTCGATGGAGTTTTTGAGGAGGTTGGCAAGGTTGGGGGTTCAGAGTGATCAACTGGTGTAATTTCATTTTTCCAGACAGCTTTTGAGGAGATTCTTCTGAGGAGGTGAAACCCAGGGGGAGGGAAAAAGAGCAAAGTCTGAGTGGCCCATTTTTTTTATCCTGGAGACAGTGGTCAAAATAGAGCAATTTTGGGCTCCAAATTGAACCTGAACAAACGAGGGAGGTTTGTTGTCCTTCTGTGGGGTCCTGTAAGGGCAGGTCTGAATTTCATGAGTCTTCAGGAATGGCTTGGTGGCTTTCCAAGGGTGAAAATGCCCTCTTGTCTGTTTATTTTGGGAGTCTGAATTATATGACAGCGACACCTCAGAAGACCTGTAGCACATTTCGTGATGACCACGTGAGTTCCCTTCCCAAAGGAGCCCCTTGGCAAAACAGACACTTGGGGTCACAAGAAGCACTTCCCTGGGGCATAAAATCCTGCTTTTTGCTTGTCCTGGCCCTGCTCTGTGTGTCTGGTCTCGTGCTCTGGAACAAGTCGTGTGTCTACACGTAGAACTCAAAGCTGTTTGGTTTCCTTTGACAAGCGAGGTGGCGAATTAAAATCTAGGCAGGGTTTGATGAGACACAGCCCAGAGCTCGGAGAGCTCCTTCCCGCTGACAGATGGCTGCATCTTCCAGGCCCAGGGTTCTCAGGGAACAAAATAAATCGCTGTTTGTCTTGGAGGAGCTCGCTAGAAAACAGGAAAAAAAAAAATAGATAAATGAGTCCCTGAAGAGAGCGGAGGTTAATCCCGTGGAAAATGTAATAATATTTTATTTTTCTACGGCCTTTTTTTAATTGCTGGTGTTCCATCATCGCGTCCTACTGGTGGCTGTGTTTTGGGGAAGGATGGAGTGATCCCTCTGAGTGGGGAATCGAGTGATATCGAGTGTAATTAGTCTCAGTGACACTCCTCCCTTACTCATTTATTTTTCAGCGAGGCAGATTTTTAACACAATTAAAAATTCCCTTGTCTTTCGGAGGTTCTTAAGGAGTTGATCCCCGGGGGATGCACCCTGAGGACTGGATTATGTTGTACCTGTGCTTTTATCTTTAGTGGCTTCTGGTAGAATAATTATCTGTATCAAACTCACCTACCGGGTTTCTCTTGCTTTCTGAGAGCAGATGAATTGAAACAAGGCCCCGACCTCGTGTCAATATTGCAGCCACCTCTAAAGGGGAGGTTTTCTCCTGTGCTAATTCACCTCATTACCGGCTCTCTAATGAAATCATTTTTTTTGGCAGCTGCAAATTTGCAAACTTCTCCAATAGGTGGGAAATGTGTCATTTCAGGGGCCAACAGGTGCCGTCGCCGAGACCACGAGAGACCCCTTGGTGGGTCCAGCGCCTGGTTTTGAAACGTGTGAGGTTAAAATGATTGGAATAATACTTTTAATTGCTCTGTAATTAAGGTCCATCGGCAGAAAGCAGATATTTTGGTAAGGCAAACTTATCCCATCTGACATTAACCTGGACATGCTGTTAACACTCCGTGGGAAGCTCTTCCTGGAGAAAGGATCTGATAATAATTCCGGGCAGAAAAGCGAAATAAGAACGAAGCTGAGCTGAGAAGGGGCTGTGTGTTATCTGCTTTTGCTTTATCTCATTGTTCAAAGCCTAAGTCTGCAGAGCTCCGAGCATCTTGCATTCCCATATTTGGGTTTAAAATGGAAGCAGGATTAGATGTATGTTATTTATATGAACGATACCTTCTTACTCAGCAGATTGACTGTCTGTGTTTATTCAGTGTCACATCTGCTGGCTCCACTTGAACAAAAAGTTTCTGGCTCCTGTTGTCTGTCACTGTGGATCCAATACAATGGGGCCAGCTGGAGTCAAGTCTGCCGTATGTGTCATCCCTGGAGCAGCGAGACAAAATCGGGAATTGCGGAGCGGCTGATGGCACGGCACAGCTGGATTTCCATACCCTGCCTGGAATTCGAGGTGCTGGTGGCCAGAAGACTCTTGGTTTGGGTCATGTGCCAGTTGGGCTGAACATGAAACCGGCGAAACTCCTGTGCCCGGTGGATCATCCGCCCCAAAACCCCGATCCAAGCGGAGCAAGATGCAAATTGTCCCAACGTGCCCCATCCCATCGGTGGATTTCCTCTTAAAACCCCTCCGGTGCTGAGCTTGCCTCTTTTCGTGTCGGTTCTGTAGCAGGAATGCTGTCGTGCTCCTGGCATGACGACTCTTATTATGGTCTGTATGTGCACATATGGGTTTCTGGAGGCAGCTCCCAGCCATGTGCAGGCCTCGGTCGGGATCCAAGAGGAGACAAGGCACAGATCTTCCAGGCGGAAACTGTGTGCCCCTGAGAGAGGGGGGCAAGGTGAAAAAACAGAGCTCACGTGCTGGGTGGAGGTGTCTGACACACGTGTGTGTGTTCAAACATCTGTGGGATACAACGTGGTTGTCCTCTGTCCTGCCACGGTGCCGGAGCGATGGCTGGGAGGGACTTGGGATGTCAACAAAGGATTCCTGGAGGTGGCTCTACCAGCTCGGTGTGACGTGGGATAATTTGCTGCTGGCGTCTCTGGTTTGGTTCTTTCGCCTCCTTAAACAGCAGCCTGGAGAAAAGGAGGCTCAAGGGGGACCTTCTTGCTCTCCCTGGCAAGAGGGGGGAGCTGGGAGGGATTTGATCTCTCAGAGAATGAGGAGCAGGACAAGAAGAAAATGGCCTCAAGCTGTGTCAGGGGAGGTTGAGATTGGATATTAGGGAAAAATTCTTCCTGGAAAGGGTTGTCCAGCCCTGGCACAGCTGCCCGGGGCAGGGGTGGAATCCCCATCCCTGGAGGGATTTCAGAGCCGTGTGGATGTGGCATTTGGGGACAGGGGTCAGTGGTGGCCTTGGCAGTGCTGGGTGGATGGTTGGACTTGGTGTTCCTCAAGGGCTTTTCCAACCTAAACAGTTCTATGGTTCTGTGCCTCAGGCTGAGTCAGGTGGTGGGTTTTGGCTGTGCAGCAGCTGGTGTAGGTTGTTCATGCAGCTGAGTGCTCTCCCTCTCCCAGTGGTGCCTGCAGGCAGCTGTCCTGGCCCGTGGTAACTCCCAATCTGTGACTGGGAATGACTTGGCAGAGGGCTGGATGATTTGAATCCAAATTCTGCCAGAGATCACGCTGGTGCAGGCTCATGCCCAACCATACTCATAAAACCCATGCTCCTGGGTCAGTGGTGGCCCATTCCATACTTCTCAGCCAGCTGAGCTGTAATCCAAACCCGGTGTGTTTTCCAGCTGTGTTCCTCACAAAGCAACAACCAAGCCTTTACCCAAAGCCCTGTTGTTGTTGTTGGGTGGTGTTTCCCATCTGGACGTGGCTTGGGCTGCTGTGGTGGAGCCCCAGACGTGGAGCTTGTGCTCGGGAATTGCTGCTCACGGTGGATCCCTGGCACTGCTCGTGGGCTGAGGTTTGTAGGAACATCCTCCGGGCGCAGATGGTCTGTCTAGCACCCTATTGTGAGAGCTGAGACCCCATCATCCACCACGAGAAGTGCTCTAGTTTTTTTTTTTCTCCTGGGAAAGGGGGTAGGAAAGAAATGATACACACTAAGAAAAAAAAAACGTGGTTGCGGGGTTTGGTGTTTTTTTTTTTTTGGAGTGATGCTGTAAAATCTCGAGTGACACTTCATCCCACAGACAGCAGCAGAGAAATCAAGCAACAATAAATATTGAAACAGGAGCACAACCTTGTAGACAGACCTCTTTTTTTTTCCTGTTAAAGTGGAGATGAAGTGTAATCTTAGACATTATCAGCTCTCACAGCGATGCTGCATCGTGCTGAAAGCCGGGGAGTGGAGCTCGTTGGCATTTGGAGCTGTTGCACGTTGTAAAGTTTGCTCCTGTTTTTTTTTTTTCTTTGCTGGAGGTTCTGGTTAAAAGAACGTGCCTGACTTTTCCAGAAGGGATACGAGGCAACAATGTCTTTTCCCTAAATTTTGCGGGTCATTTTCTAAAACTACCTGAACACCTCAGAGCCACGTGAAAAACTGTCTTCTTAACACAAACCTTGGTTGAACACTTTTGTTCAACTTTTTGTGCTGCTCCTTTGTCGGGCCAGGACTCCTTTCCCTGCAAAAGTTCCCCTCTCTCCCCACAGAGCTGAAAGGAGGAAATTCATGAAGACTGCGATTCTTTTTTTTTTGTTGTTTTTTTTGAAAAAAAAAGCAAAATCGAGCTTTTTTTTCTGTTTGTTACCACAACTAAACAAGATGGGATCTGGCCAGGGTTGTTATAGTAACTACTAAGATTTCCTCAAGAGAAGGAGGAAAAAAATAGAACACAGACCCATTCATCTCTTCCTCCCAGTTTTTCATTCAGAGTTACATGCTGTTCTGGGGAGATAATTTGCAAGACACGCAGTGTAGGTAATTTCAGTGACAAAAACACATACCAGTAATGAGCACAAATGGCTCTCCAGAATGTTGTGCTGGCACTCCGGAGTTATTTTTCCAGCTTTGGAGGCAAGAAGGGTTGTCTTCCCTGTGTCTGCAGTCATTAGGGAGTCAGCTGTCAGGTTTTTTTCACCTCTGGATTATCAGGCTGTCTGTGATATTATACAACTGTAATTTATTGATGCTCTTTCTAGGTAATAACTTCGTCCTGATATGATATTTTTAAGCATCCATGAGGCACAGAGCTACCAAGAACAGCTTCAAGGCCCTCAAGTCCTGTTGTGATCTCGTAGGATTGCTCCTCTTTACAGGCTGGAAATGCCTGAAACAGCCTAAAAATCGGATTTGTTTCTCATGGCTGCAGCCCTTCATGGTTTTCCACTGATCAACCAACACCCTTAACTGGCTTTTGTTGTAGTTGATCATTCCAGCCACAGAGCCCTGAGGGTTTTGCAGGAATTTGAGCCCTGTCCATGATGTTGGGTTTCATCCCATGTGTCCATTTCTAAAGATCAGCTTTTCTTCCCTGTGAGATCCTAAACCCTTCTGGAGGAACAGAATGTCACCCAGTGCTGCATCACCAGAAAATACCACCCTAATTCAGAACTATTCCTTTTTGTCTGATGTCAAGAGGACTTGGCTTAAGAAATAGGGACTCATTTCTCTGTCTGGGACGTTGGATAGTCATGGAAAAGGATGACCAGTGACTGGCCTTATCCATTGAAACATCCAGGACACATTTGTGCTCCTCAAGACTGCAAGCTCCTTCTGGGAAAGTCCAGGAAAGGACTCACATATTCACTCTACCACTTGCATTTCATTTTTTAGTAAGCTGAGTTTAAAATTTTAAGGCAGATTTAGCAGGTGTCTGTGGGGTTTTTTGTGTTTTTTTTTTAAACCAGTCATGAAAACTTTTATATATGAAGTATTTTTCTGATTTTTGGAGCAAGGCACAGTGTTTCCACAGCCAAGTTTTGAGGTGAAATGGAATTGCCTGGCCTTTGAAGGAAGGTGGGATTCCTGAAGACCCTCAGTCATCCATCTTTGATACTCAAACATCCCTAAAAACTGATGGTATGGCTTTCTGAATTTCCCAGTACCCCAATAAAATGGGAATAGAAGAGGAAAAGAAAGTGCTCACACCTGGCACTGAAATATAGTCTAGTGTTGGCCTTAAATGTCTTTGTTTCAGATCCTTCATGCTCTCAACATCCCCTGGTCCCTTTTGGGATGGGGAATAAATGTGCCAGCAGTGGTGGGGGATGCTGGAATCATCAAGTGGACCAAAGCCCCACCTGGTAGGAAAAATCCAGAGAACTCTGGGAAGTCAGGAGCTGGATTTTGATGGTCTTTGGGACTCAGTTCAGGATATTCTGTGATTCCAAATCCCAAAAAAGTGGCTTAGGAAAGTGTGAGAAGGACGATCCACAGCTCTTTTTGGAGGGGCGTGTCAGGCACGGAGCTGAGTGGAAGAGGAAACCAATTTCGGGGCAGCATTCCCAGAAATAGGGCAGAAACCCAAAAATTTATAATTTCTTATGTGTGTGTGGTGCCACAGGGCTCTGAGTGTGACTGGGAATGCTGAGCTTGACCAACACAACCAAGCTCCATCTCTGAGCCCACGTTTTGCCAGGAATACGAAGGTTTTTGCCGAGGTTTTTCCTCTCTCTGATTCTCAACCTCCTTCGGTGTCTTTGTACAGACTCCCCGCTCTGCTGAGTAACTCCTAAGCCCTGGAAAAATCTATAAAACACACACACACACACAAAAAAAAGGGCTGGAAATAACGTGGGGCTGGTGATGTGAGCTCAGCCACCGTAAAACCGGCCGTGGGTCCGATCCCGAGCGAGGGAATCGCCGCAATTCCGTGTGTCCCGCGTGTGGAATGTTTCAAGGACAATGGTCCTTCATTAATTGCCGCTTTCAGGTTGGCGTAACCGCCGGTGCTTCCAAGGAAACAAGAAAGTGCTCTTTGATGTTGGCATGAAAGAGAGGGGAAAGTAGTTTCCCTGCCGCTGATTCCGTGGATGCAAGTTCCTAATGAGCCGCGTTGACGGAGGGGCTGTGGGAGATGGGAATGGGGAGCCTTGACGGGGTTGCACTAAATCCACACGAGCCACCGTCGCGCTCTGGGATAGTCCGGGCAAAACATCCCGTGTTTCTGGAATTTTTCCGGCACTGGTGTTGGGAAAGCTGCCAAAACGACGGAGCCGGTGCCGAAATGCCGACCCGGAGTCGATGTTACTCATCTGGATGCCAACCTGCAGGAGGCTTTGGGGGACGTGTGGCCGAGGGATTTGTTTGGCTTCAAGTATTTGGGAGGCTTTCCTTGGTGATCCGGTGCTTTCTGCAGGTGGAGGAGCAGATTTATCCTCACCAAAGCTGCTCTTTGTGTCCTGGCTCGTTCCTCTTTAGCTTGGACTAATCAAAGAACCTTCCTACCTGTTTACTTCTGCCCTGGGAGGTTTTTTATTTCAATTAAAAATTATATATTTTATAGAAATATATGTATTTTCAAGGGGAAAAGGTATATACTAGTATACATATATACTATAATATTATATAATATACATATACTAATATACATATAAAATACTTGTAAAATAATGTATATATTAATATATAATACTTATGTGTATGTACATATATTGATATGTGGTTATATCAATATACAATACTTAAGCATATATTAATATATTAATGCATATATTAATATATAATAATTATGCATATATCAATATATAAAAATATGTATATGTTAAAATGTATATATATACTTATATGCATATATACATATATATTCTATATAATTTGGTTTATTTATAATGTAGAATTGTAGGATCATAGAATCCTTAAGGCTGGAAAAGACCTCTAAGATCATACTATATATATTTATTGGAATTATTATATATGTAGTAATTATTATATATTAATATACAATACTTGTGTGTGTATACACATATTAATATATGTATATATAATATACAATACTTAAGTGTATATGTTAATATATGTATTTATTAATATATAATACTTATGTATATATTAATATACATATATGTACACTTATATACATATATATTCTATATAATATGGTTTATATACACACAGTGTAGAATTGTAGGATCATAGAATCCTTAAGGCTGGAAAAGACCTCTAAGATCATACTATATATATTTATTGGAATTTTTATATATGTGGTTCTTGAAAGTATTATATGTTTATATAGACTGCTTCAACTGCAGAAGGCTTTTTTATGTTTCTATAAATCTGAATAACTGTTCTGGGAGTAAATTGGTGATTCTGACGGGCTTAGTGTTCCTGTGGTTCCTTGAACACATGAAATCATAGAATCATAAATTATCCTGAGCTGGAAGGGACCCACCAGGATCATCCAGTCCAACCCCTGGCCCTGCACAGACACCCCAACAATCCCACCCTGTCCCTCAGAGCGTTGTCCAAACCCTCCTGGAGCTCTGGCAGCCTTGGGGCTGTGCCCACTGCCCTGGGGAGCCTGGGCAGTGCCCAACCAGCCTCTGGGGGAAGAACCTTTCCCTGAGATCCAACCTGACCCTGCCCTGGCACAGCTCCAGCCATTCCCTGGGTCCTGTCCCTGGGCACAGAGAGCACAGATCAGAGCTGTCCCTCATGAGGAAGCTGCAAACCCCAAGGTCTGACCTCAGTCTAAATGTATTTATTCTTCTGTTTTATCACACCCTGAGGAAGATCTTTGTTTACACAAGCATGGACTTGAGTCAGGTTCAAACTTTCACTGCCACTGACTTTGGTACTTTTAGAGAGAACAGAAATTTTTATGGGGCACTGAATTCTTAGTGATGATGCTTATTATGGAGAGACTTTTACCTCACTCTTCCCTTCAGCTGTGCCCTCCCAGGACATGCACTGGGAGAGGGTGTGGGGAAAGCCAGGTCTCCTGTTGAAGGTGTTTCCCTGTTGGCATCACTGGGAGATGTTCATCTAAAGTGACATGGAGCGATGCCAGTGTGTCATTGTTGCACCTGAATGTGTCTGTTTGGTCTTAAACTCATTTCAACCTCTGAGAATTCCCTTGTCTCCAAGATTTATCACATCTCTGGTACCACAGGAAGACTTTTTCTAGTGGAAGGTGTCCCTGCCCATGGCAGGGGGTTGGAATGAGATGGTCTTGAAGGTCCCTTCCAACCCAAACCATTCTGGGATTCTGTGGAGACTCTCAATTTTTATTGTGACTTCTATAGATGAGTTGCAAAGGGAGGATTTTTCTGTTTTCTCTTTTGTTTCTTCCCCTGCACCTCTGACTATTTTCCTCCAGCTTCTATTGTTAGATAAAAACCAGCAGGGCTGTGCCAACCAGCAGAAACAAGTGTCCACATCTTTTTTCCTTTTTTATCTTACAGATAAAAGGACCCATCATAATGGATTTAAGCTGAAAGAGGGCAGATTTAAATTGGATTTTTCACAAGGGTCTGGAATACCAGGACAAAGGGGAATGGCTTCCCACTGCCAGAGGGCAGGGATAGATGGGATATTGGGAAGGAATTCCTGGCTGTGAGGGTGGGGAGGCCCTGGCACAGGTTTCCCAGAGAAGCTGTGGGTGTCCCTGGATCCCTGGAAGTGTCCAAGGCCAGGTTGGAGCAGCCTGGTGTGGTAGAAGGTGTCCCTGCCCTTGACATGGGGTTGGAAATGGTCTTTAAGTTCCCTCCCAACCCAAACCATCTGTGTTTCTATGATTCTATGACAAGGTCTGCATGAAAGATAATACAATTATATCCCTTTAATTCCTTGCCTTCCATAAAGGATTCAGTGCAGGACCAGGATCACAGATCACTGTTGTTTTTCTTTGCAGAGCCGCCTGAAGGAAGCGGTGCAGCTCTTGGAGGATTACAAACATGGCACTCTGCCCCCAGGAGTCACCAACAAAGAGGTGAGAGGGAAAAACCTTTATTAAAATTCCTGCTTATTCCTTGGGTTACAAGTGTTTATGGGGGTTTTTTTGCATTTTTTTTTTTGAACCAGTCATGAAAACTTTTATATATGAAGTGTTTTTCTGATTTTTGGAGCAAGGCACAGTGTTTCCACAGCCGAGTTTTTAGGTGACATGGGATTGCCTGGGTTTTGGAGGAAGGTGGGGTTCCTGAACACCCTCAATCATCCATCTTTGATACTCAAAGGTTAGGCTGTGTCTGTGGTCAAATGGATATTTTTGGTGTTTCTACTGGTGCAATACTCTCCTGGCTTCTCTTGCAAACTGCGCTCGTACAATTAAAACCAAAACCACGTAATTTTCTTTCTTTTTTAGCTGAATGAAACCTTCCTGTCAGCCCTGTAGGTTCTTGTACCAGCAGCTGTGAGGCATCACCTTCTTCTCCTACAGTATTGGTTATAATAATTGTCATTTCTCCACAGAAATAAACACATAAACCTACATAAAACCCTCTGGATGTTGCAGGTTGTACCATCAGTAGTGGTGCCTCTTGCTGGGTGATGTTCCTGCTGTTGGAATGGAAGCTGCAGGAGGTTGTGGGATCCCCCCCCTCTCTTGATGGGAAGGTCTTAGCAGAGTTTTTGGGGCAGTTGCTGAGAAAAGGGTCGGTTTTGGTAGAATTTGGGACAGAGGGACGAGCTGGGTGGTCTCTCCAAGACCCCATCACTCCTGTTTTTTGGGCTTGTGGCTGCTATTTATCTGCACATCGAACCTGTGGAAGCAGAGATTAATATTTTAGAGGGGTTAGGCTGCTTTTTGAGCTTTTTACCTCCAAATCTGTATCATGAAACAAAAATTACGAATTTTCTGGCTGTTCCCTCAAACTCTTTTCCTTCCCTGTCCACATGTGGCCACCTGACCACGACACGGACCCAGGGGCTTTTTTGTGGTGTGTGTTTGTGCAACCAGCACAAAATATTTAATTTCTACTTAATTTAATGTCATATAAAGAACAGGATGAATGAATTGGCAGAGTTACCCGAGGGGATATAAAAGCAAAGGGTGACAAAGGACCAGGGCACCTCCCCCCCAAAAAAAGCAGTGGTGGAAATGGTGGAGAACTCTTCTTCCTGTAGGTCAAATAACCTCTTTTATATTTTTATTTCCTGATCCTGAGTGATGATTTCTCCCCGTGAAAGACAAATACAGCAGGTAAATGAAGACAATTCAGATTTGTGTTGTCTTTAAAAAGTGGCATCTGGCGTGGTGGGAGCTGTCTTGGGAAAGAGGCATGAAAAAAAATAAATGGGAGATATCCCCTCCCTGCATGTCACAAGGCATTGCCCTCCTGGTGTTTTGGTGTCACTGCACTCCTTCAACCATAATCTGATGGAAAGGAGAGAGAAGCCGGGGTTGGGAAAGGAGAAAAGCAGGGAGTGATGCAGCAGCAGATGACTCAGTTCCCATCTGCCTCCAGGCAGATGACACCCAAGTCATCCCTGTGCAAACCACGCAGACTTTTTGACCTACATTTTGCACGGTGACAAACCCAGGCTATTCCCAGAGTTCATTCAGAACTGCAGAGGGAGAGAGTGAGGAAAAGCATCGTGGGTTTTGTTTGCCTCAGCCACGACATCGTTTGCAGGGGGGGAACCTGTGCAAGCTGGAGGGCTCTGAGTGGGAAACAAAGGTGTGGGGCAGAGGAGGAGAGAGGAAATAATGGCAGAAATGCCTTTCCTAGAGAAAAGGCAGCACATAATTGTAAAAAATAACGGGGTTTGTAGTAAAATCTTGACTCGGTTTTAAGCTGAAGAGGGTAGATTTAAATGGGATATTGTGAAGGAATTCTTGGCTGTGAGGGTGGTGAGGCCCTGGCCCAGGTTGGGCAGAGAAGCTGTGGCTGCCCCTGGATCCCTGGAAGCGTCCAAGGCAAGGCTCGAGCACCCTGGGCCAGTGGAAGGTGTCCCTGTCCATGGCAGAGGGTGGAACAAGATGGGCTTTGAAGTTCTCTTCCACAACAAACCATTCCATGATTCTGTGGGTAGATTCCATCAAAGCTGAATTTTTGCCCAGGGTACGACAACCACTCTAAAGAGGGTGAAGATGGAAGGACCTGGAAGCAGGTGACAATCAGAGCCCGGTCCCCCCCTCCTGTCAGGGGGTTGCAGAGCCAGAAGGTCCCCCCGAGCCTCCTTTTCTCCAGGATGAGCCCCCCCAGCTCCCTCAGCTGCTCCTGCTGCTCCAGCCCCTTCTCCAGCTCCATTCCCTTCCCTAGACACATTCCAGCATCCCCTCCATGTCCTTCTTGTTGTGAGGGACCCAAAACTGTCCCCATTATTGGAGGTGTGGAGAAGTCATACCCCAGCCCAGCTCCCAGGAGCCTGCCCAGTGAAGATGGATAAAATCATCAAATGCTGTTGGCTCCTGTGTGTTCCATCTGGGCGAAGGTGAAATTTGAACCAAAGGACACCTGGAGAACACGTTTTTGCTTTCCTCAAGCTAAGTTTTACCACATTTATGCCTTTTCTGTGCACCACTATCTGCAGGGTGGACTCTGGCTACGAGGCATTAACAATTTGCAGTTGTTCTGGTCCTAATGGGGGAAAGGGATGGGATGCAGCTCTGGGGAGGTGCATGGGCTGGTGTTGGAATAAAGGACTGAGCCATCTGATGTTTCATGCAGCTGATAACTGTGTCACACACTCCTCTGATGCACTGATGAGTTGCCACAGGCAGGCAGGAGAGAGCAGATGAGTGATAATTTCATTTTTGACTGATTTGGGTTTTTTTTCCCCGCCTCTTTGACTGTGATCAGAGGTAATCCCTTTGTGTTCACTGTGGGCAAGAAGTATAAGTTGGAGCAGTGACTTGGCTCATCTCTGAGAGAGGAGAAATTGCTGTTATTACTCATCAGAAAGGCTGAGCAGAACTTCAGTGATGCTCAAGAGAGCAGAACTCGGCTTTATCTTCTTGGTTTAAGAGCTGATTTGGGTTCAGTTGCTCAAACCCCCCCTGAGAAATGCAATTGCTGCCCTTTAAAACAGGCTCTTCAGGCACGGCTTGGGTACAACACGTGCAGAGAAGAGATGCCTGAGTGGTCTCCTATTGCATAATCAGAATGAAAATCACGACCACCAAAACCAAGACTTTAAAAATAACGGTTTGGGCAGAGTTTTAAAGCATTAGTTCTCTAAGAACCCAGCTCTTTTTCCCCCCCACCACCCTCAAATATCAGCTTTGAGATCAAGGAGACAGGTTGTTTTGACAGAGCGTTTCACTAATCTCCCAACGGATCCACTTTGGTGGAGCAGCGCGTTTGACAGTGCTCGAATTCCTCCTTTTTTTTTTTTTTTTTCCCCCCCCCCCCCCCATTCAGAAATCCGTGGTTTCTCGGGAAGGATGGCAGGCAGGCGGTAGCTGGGAGCCCTTCAGCAGCTCCATCGCTTGCTGAAATGGTTTCACCACGTGAAAAAAATGGAAAATAGGAGAGCCTAAAGCTATGTCACGTCAAGTATCTCCTCCACGCGCGTCTCCTTGACAGGGCTCTCGTGGAACAAGGCTTTTTCTCTCTTCTGCGTTTTCCCCAGGCAGATTTTTCAAAATGAGCTGAGATGGAACAGTTAGGGGCTATCTAAAGCAAAAAAAAAACAAACCAAAAAAAAAACCTCTGAAGGGACATGATCATTAAAGAAAAAAGCTCCGAAGAGTCATAATTGTACTTTTACCAGCTCCCCATGAGCAGTTTCCAGAATCAACGCTGCTCTCCCCGAGATGATTCCCAGACAGCAACACATCCAACACCTACAGCTCTGCCCCTTCCAGGTCTCTCACACTCATCCAATAATTCTTGGTTTTGCTCTTGGAGTGATTTTGCTGCTCAGGAAAACGACCATTAACTCAAGGTGGTAAAATCCCATTTCTTGGGCGTCATTAGCAAAAATGAAGAATTGATCCCTTAGCTGTCGATAGCTGCTGGACTGCTGAGAGCTCCTTATTGAGGGTTTATCCCTACATTAGAAAGATGTTTTAAAAACATGATTTTGATCACTGCTGTATCAATTATTTAGTCAGCAAAACAGAGGAGAAGTAGCTGCTCGATCAGGATTTATTCAGAGCAAGAAAACCCTCTCCAGTCTCCACTTCTTCAGCTTAGCTTATTTTTTTTATTTAAATATTTAAGAGCCAGACTTGTTTTTTGTTAAATACAAAGTTGAGTGGTTCACATTCCACTTATTAAAACCCCACCAACCCAAAGTATTCTTTGTAGGGGAAATATCCCACACTGTCGTTGATCCCCCTCTCTGACAGGCTCATGAATTCATATTTTTTTCTCAAAATAAAAAGATACTCTTGATAATGCAACTATTTAGGGTGTTTTTTCTCTTCCCTTGGTCATGTGGGTTAAATATTTTAAAAGGATTAGAGGAGAGCTTGGAGGAGAAACCCCCTGAAAGCCTTGGGAAGGTTTGGTCTCCTGGTGGGGGATTTTGGGTGTCTCAGTGTCGGGTGATTGGACTCCACAGATCCAGAAGGGTTTGATGGAGGAAACAGCTGTTTCTTATCATGGTTTAGAAGTACAAATCTTTGCTGTGAAAACACTAAGAGAACTGGTGGGTTTAGTGAACTTCCTGTGCCTTGGTTCTGTTTGGTGGACACCGTGTCCATCAGTGTCTTTCTTTGGCTCATGGAGAGGGTAAATAATTCAAAGGGCTGGTGTGTCATCTGATGGCCCATGTCCCCTTCCATCTCCCTGTCCCAGGGGAAGCTGGAAAACAGTAGGATCCTTAGAAGTGGAGGGGGGGAAAAGGAAATGTGTAGGATTCACGTTGATGGGAGAAACTGGTTCTGTTGTCGTTTATGTCCCATCTTTTCCTGTAGGTGTTGTATTCATGGAATCAAAGAATGGTTTGGAAAGGGTTGGGAAGGACCTTAAAGATCATCCAGTTCCACCCCCAGCCATGGGCAGGGACACCTTCCACTAGCCCAGGTTACTCCAAGCCCTGTCCAACCTGGCCTTGGACACTTCCAGGGATCCAGGGGCAGCCACAACTTCTCTGGGCAACCTGTGCCAGGGCCTCCCCACCCTCACAGCCAACAATTCCTTCCCAATATCCCATCTAACCCTGCCCTCTGGTAGTGAGAAGCCATTCCCCCTTGTGCTGTCCCTCCATCCCTTGTCCCCAGTCCCTCTCCAGCTCTCCTGGAGCCCCTTCAGGCCCTGCAAGGGGCTCTCAGCTCTCCCTGCAGCCTTCTCTTCTCCAGGGGAACCCCCTTCAGCTCTCCCAGCCTGGCTCCAGAGCAGAGGGGCTCCAGCCCTGGCAGCATCAACATGTTATTGCCCTTCTAGAAAAATTCCTTCGTACATTCTTTGCACTTTGTGCTCCTTATTTAACCACAGAATCACGGAATGGTTTGGGTTTGAAAAGACCTTCAAGACCACCCCAGTTCCACCCCCCTGCCACGGGCGGGGACACCTCCCCCTATCCCGAGTCGCTCATTTAAGTGATCTCACTGTACTCAACCAACCTTTTTTTTAAAGCCAGCATTCCTTTACAGCCCACCTCAGGAGAGAGGTGTGGTAGGAGTCCCATTGCTGGAGCCATTGGTACTGGTGGTTCCACGGTTGGCTCCCGGGGTTGGCGGGATCCAGGAGCTCCGGTGGCTGGTGCGATCGGCGAGTGGGTAGGTGAGAATGACACACACACGAGTGCACTGGGAGCCAATTTGCAGCAGAAGGTATAGACTGTAACATATCCAATTCCAAACAGGGCAGGCAATTCCCCAGACTGCCTCCTGGAGGGAATCTCCGCTGGAGTAAAAAGGTTTCGTTCGGGGGGGAATCGTTTCTCCTCTGAAAAACATGGGCTGTAAAGTACCAGCCTGATAAACAAGGAGGAAGAGCCAGCTTGCTTAAACACGGATGTTTTCCCTGTTTTGGGAATGTTGGTGCTGGGGTTTAGCCTCAAACCAAAAGGCTGTACCAACTGCAGGGCATAATGATGTGGCTTTTGTCCTTTATCCTCGGGCTTCTTTGCCTAATTTGTAGGATTGCATCTGTGTCCTCTGTGTGTGCGAGTCCCTCTCCCAACCTGTCCAACAGACCAGCACAGATTGGAGGAACAGATTGATGCTGGCATGTCAGCAGTGGGAAAAGTTGAGGGAAGCAGCACTCGGCGGCTATCGGCTCCAGAGGGATGGAAATCATTCCCTGGTTAGGACACAGCTGCTTTTTCTGGGGGATTTCTGTGCTCTAGGAACGGGCACGGCAGAAAAACCCTTTTCAAGGCTGTCTGTGCTTAGGCACCAAAGATCTGCCTTGGAAGGATTGCAGTGAGGGATATTTCATGAGGAACTTCAGGTTTGTCTATCAGTTCTTCCCCAAAAACACCTTACAGTTTATTTTTCTTAGCTGGAATTCCCTGCAGTCCTTCCACGCTGGAACTACATTCCTGACGTGTCCTTTGCGGGCTGAATCATTTTGGGCTTTGAAATTGGGGTGGAAATAACTGCTGAGCTCTCAGCTTGGTACCACTGCTTAATATCACTGCTCATCAGCCTCATAGGGCTCCAAATATTCAATATTTGGAATGCATCGGGCTGATGGGAGTTGGGATCAGAGCCCTGATTTGCTCCATTTGTAGGTTCATACCACTCTGTCCTAAAAATTCACTGTCTAAACAAGCAGTAGGATATAGTCTAAGAAATACAGTGATGAAGGTTCATCATCCTCTTCTGCCTTCCCTCTGTCCCCTCGGTCCCGATCTCAGGTTGGCACCCCCGGCTTCTCCCTGTGGTCCTGCCAGCAGAGAGAGGTAAAGAGCCACAGAATAGCAGGAATGTGCCTTGAATGAGGACTCTCCAGGGTGAGTGATGCTTTTTCCCTGCAAGGTTTTTTTTTTATTTTTTAATGCCAAGAAGAGATTTATAAACTCGTGTCGTTCACTAAAAGCCGCCCTTGGACGTACAACAGCCCGAGTCTTGTGGAGATCACTTAAAGGTGCCCCCACGGTGAAGGTGCTGCCTTATTAAATTTATCATTCCCTGGATTTCAGATGTGAACTGGCACAAATTTGTTCTGTGCCCAGAATATTGCAGGGAAGGTGCGATGCCATGGCAGCTCTGAGGCAGCACTGCCATGTCTCTGCTCCCGGCCATGTGTTCCCACCTCCTTGCTGCCTTGCACTGGCACAGCTGGTTGGTTCAGGGAGCTGATCTTAATAAAAAACTAAAGCTCCCTTCCCCCACTCCCAAAATGCTTCGTTTTATGCCTTCGGCTCCCTGTATTTTCGCTCTGCTCCGCGTTGTCTTGTGCAACATGAGGGATGGGATGCACACCTCGGATCGGGAGGGGTGGTGGGGCTGTGGTGCCATAAACAACCAGCTCGAGCTGCTGAAGGTGAGATAAACCTGTGGTGGAGGTAGGAAATTAATCCAGGGATCCTAAAACCAAGAACAAACATCTTGAGCTGTGGATCTTTTGTGGATCTGTAGCCCTGAGACACCAGGGTTTGAGATTTTTGACGCATCTTCCTCTTTGCTGTAGGATCATAGGCTGGTTCAGGCTGGAGGGGACCTCAGGAGGTCATCTAGTCCAACCCAGCTCCCTAGATTTACTGTTGGAATTCTGCCTGTTCATTTGACTGCGTGTTTACCTGTACATCACATTAAGATGCACAAACATCTTATTTGTTAGGAAACAAGGTCTCAGCGAGACAACTCTGATTTTGTACCCTTAGCTCTGCTCTCAAAGCCTCACCCCTCAGCATCAGGGGGTGGTCGGAGGGGGGGGAAAAAAAAAGAACCAAAAAATTAAAAATAACCCCAAGCTGAATGAAAAATGCAGCTTTTTGAACTTGTCCCTTGGAGACAGACATTTGCTATTCTCCAGCCAGCCCCTTCCTGCGAGCGTTGGCGGAGCACGAACCGTGGTGTGTCAGTTGTGACTTCTCACTCTTCAGCCTTTCCAAATGCAGTTTTGGCAACTTGCTGTTTTGAAACTGTTTCATTTCTTCCCCATTAGTATCAGTGAAGTGAAAAGAGGCTCAGCAGCCTAATGGGCATATATTTATTGCTGTGTTCTTCCCTCAATCATGTTAGCAGCGGGAAGGGCCGCTCACGCAGTCCCAGACACAGCAGAGAACAATGAATCTATCAGAGACTAAACAGGAACCCTTTTGGGGAATAATGGCTTTTCTTAACAGTGTTGATGAAGAGCGAAGAGGCCCATTTGCAGTAAACTGTAATTTTTTTCCCCTCTGGTCTCTTGCAGGATCTGATGAAACGTAGATAGATCGCTTGTCCTGCTGCTCCCTTTTCTTGGCAAGAAAGTGCCAATTTGCTGCTCCAAGGGCTGAACTTGGACCTTCTGTCTTCTGCAATCTTAATATTCCCTGTGGCACTGAGTTGGACATTTTAGGCATCATTTCAGACCATCAGAGGACAAAAGGTCCGTAGGGAGCTGTAGGTTAATGCACCTCAAAGAACCCACTCTGAATCACTGGATGCTGCTCCTGATGCTCTTACTCAAGTTACAAACTGGCTTTGTTTCAGCTCAGCATTTCAGGATTAAGGGAGTTGATCTAAAGTCAGGTCTAGATTACAAATCAGATTAGATTTGCGAGCTTCCTGTGGCTAAAATGACATGAGATGAAGCCAATCTGATGTGGAGCAACCCAGCTGGATTAGCAAGCCTGGCTTCCCAAGCAGGGGCGTTGTACCAGATGGCCTTTAAAGGTCCCTTCCAACCCAAATGATTTAATGATGGCATCATTAACCAATGATACCAATGGTACCAACATAGATACCAATGGTATCTAAATCCTTCTCCAACCCTGGTGCAAGTGATGGTTTTCAGTGAGTGGTTCTTATTCTGCTGAAGTCTCTCCAGTAGGATGCTGGGAGGATTAATTATTTAATGTTTATTGAGTGCTGTGAGGCTGCACAGTGTTATTTCAGTGCTGGCTTATTTTGTCAGTCAGGGCTTGATTCTGGTTCCACCTACACTTGGTTTGTGTCTGTGTAAATCCGTGTGTTGCGCTGGAATTGCTCGTGAATTCCAATGTGGTTCCCAACATCAAGGCACAGGGAGGTGACTCAGCCAATGCTCTTCAAACGTGTGGATTTGTCCAAAGGTTTTATGGATCTGCACGTGGGCAGGAGCTGGGGCTCAGCAGGACCAGGGCAGTGCCCATCCCGTGTGCTGCCCCTGCTGAGGCACCTCCAGCCCTGGGGGCAGCTCTGGGACTCTCACTCCAAGAAGGACATTGAGGGGCTGGAGCGTGTCCAGGGAAGGGAACGGAGCTGGGGAAGGGGCTGGAGCAGCAGGAGGGGTTGAGGGAGCTGGGGGGGCTCAGCCTGGAGAAAAGGAGGCTCAGGGGGGACCTTCTGGCTCTGCAACTCCCTGACAGGAGGGGGGAGCCAGGGGGGTCGGGCTCTGCTCCCAGGGAACAAGGGACAGGAGGAGAGGGAACGGCCTCCAGCTGTGCCAGGGGAGGTTTAGGTTGGATATTGGGAAAAGTTCCTTCATGGAAAGGGTTTTCCAGCCCTGGCACAGCTGCCCAGGGCAGTGGTGGAGTCCCCATCCCTGGAGGGATTTAAAAGCTGTGTGGATGTGGCACTTGGGGACATGGGTCAGTGGTGGCCTTTGTAGTGCTGGGGGATGGTTGGACTCGATGATCTTCAGGGGCTTTTCCAACCTAAACAATTCCAAGATTCCATGATTCTGTTCTATGACTCACTGATGCTTAAGACAGCAAAAGAATTCTCCATTGGCATCCAAGAAGAACAGTGGCTTCTGGAGCCTCTTCTGCTGGCTTATTTCCCTGCCAGGTGAGAGCAGAAAATGTACAGATACCTTTTAGAATTTATCCCTTGTGTGGAGTCACTTGAGCTTTATCTCCTTAGAGCTAAAACCTTCTTAACATAAAGATTTTAGGAGCAGGGTTGGAAAAGCTCCAATGGTGAGATTTCCTACTGAGGAGCAAGTGCAGACAGTGGCTTTTGTTACCTTGTTTTCCATATTTGTTAGGGAAGCCAGGCAGCAGATTCCATATCTATTAGCAGGTGGAGTTGGGCACCTCAGCCGGGTTTACAGGTGTTCAGATGACATTAATGTGGACCCAAAAGCTCTGGGATTCCACCGTTATAAATCTTGCTAAAAGCCTCCAGCCCTCTCTGAATGCTTTGGCTGGAGCTTGTTTGTCTCTGCGTTAAATATCACTTTCCAAGAAGTGGGATTTTGGGACTGGAAGCTGGAGAGAAGTGGGAGAAAGAGCCACGCGAAGCGGGAGCGATCGCACTGCTGGGGGAGAAACCACGGGTGGGGAGCGAAGCAGAACGTGTGGTGGCTCTGTCAGGCTGCACCAAACTGCTGCCTCCAGCTGGCAAGTGGTGTTTAATTTTAGTGAAATGCTGAAAATAAAGAGATATTTATTTGCCTTCGTGTCACCTGCTGAGAGGTGATGCCTGGAGAGGACCGACCAGTGTAAATAATTAGGAAGGCAGTGGGGAAAATCATGGAGTAATAGAATGGTTTTGGGTTGGAAGGGATCTTAAAGACCATCTATTTCCAAAACAAGGGACACCTTCCACTAGACCAGGTCGCTCCAAGCCCTGTCCAACCTGGCCTTGTGGTGCTGGAAGAGGTGATGATGTGTTGGAAGGCTCAGTGCAGTGGGAGCTTAGGAGGTCTCAATCCATTACCTTGTAAACTCAAAAACAATTAAAAAGTCTCAGAAGCAGAGTGAAATAAAGGTGGAATTATATCAGTGAGAAGCACCTTGTCTGGGATGGACCCCCTGTTGCAGCAAGTGGGGCTTGAGGGATGAGGCCATGGATGGATGTTCTTCTCTGTCTGTGTTTCCTGCAGGCTCCACCTTCTTGCCAAAAAGGCCAGGAGGAGCAGTTTCAAATGGGAATGTCCCATGGGACAACCAGCAAAAGGGGTCAGGTGAATTTTCCAGTATGTTTAACCTCATAACCCTCCCAGTGCCCAATGAAGCCCGGGAGACTCTTTGCAAGGGCTTGGAGTGCCAGGACAAGGGGGAATGGCTTCCCACTGCCAGAGGGCAGGGTTAGATGGGATATTGGGAAGAAATTCTTCCCTGTGAGGGTGGGGAGGCCTTGGCACAGGATTGAGTCCAACCAGCACTGCCAAGGCCACCACTAACCCATGTCCCCAAGTGCCACATCCACACGGCTTTTAAATCCCTTCAGGGATGCTGATTCCACCACATCCCTGGACAATTAAGGGACCCAGAATGGAGTTAGAACTTGTTCAGAGACATCATTATCACTTGTGATCCCAGATCCCCCTGATGTGTTCCTCCATGAGCTTCCCAAGCACAGTAGTTGTTCCTTTTGAGGACGGTTTCATTTTTTTAGGTTTTTTTTTTTTTTTTCCCTGTTTCCCTCTGGTTTCACATCATTTAAACAATTTGGGTTACTGGGAAGGCACACCTGGATTTGGAGGCTGTCCCTCCCAAGGGCCACACACGTGACAGCAGTTTGCTCTTTGCTGCATCACGCGTTCCGCTCCCAACACCCAATATTTGGAATTCAGTGTGGGATAGATAAGCTGAGCTTTGCTTTAATAAAACCTCACAGCTCCCAGAGTGTGAAACTCCTGGCAGTTTCTGACAGGGGTGCAAACTCCGGGCTGTTACCTTATTAAAATCAAGATTTGACAGGTGCAGGAGGGGTCTCATGGAAGAACATCCCTGATGGGGCAGGAAGGGGATCAGCAGATTTTGAGATGGAACCATGTGTCCACTGGGCTGGACAGTTGAGATAAATTAACTAAAAATGCTCATTCTTCCAATTATTTCCTCTTTGGTCTCATCCTTGCTGAGGGAATTTTATAAATTGGTTTGAGTGTGATGGTGCAGAGTCTAACACAGATAGACCTGACCAAGCAGGACTAACTTTGCAGGACTTAAACCACTGTGTTTCCTCTTACACATTGAGCTCATCTACCTAATTAGTTCTTTGACTGTAATTGTGCCTTGCCCTTATGTGTGTTTAGTCAATAAGGGCTTTTCTCCATAGAATTATTCCTGGTGTGGCATGTCCAGAGCACAGATCCACGGGTTTAAGATCATTTCTTAAATTACAGGACAAGGGCTGATGGTTTTGAACTGAAGGAAGGTTGATTTAGGTTAGAATTAAGGAATAAGTTTTACAATGAGGGTGGTGAAACACCCACCAGCCTTTGAGTAACTGGGCTTTGAACAACCTGGTTTAGTGGAAGGTGTCCCTGCCCATGGCAGGGGGTTGGACTGAGGTGATTTTGAAGGTCCAATCCAGGCCATTCCATGATTCTATGAACTCAGTTATACAGAAACATCAGGTGCTTATAATGTTTAAGGAAGGGTATCAGAGACCACCACAGTCTGAAGAGAACCAAAGCTGCGATGAGGAGATGGAGACTGCAATAAATCCTGGGGAATAGAAATGATCTTTGGTTGTCAGGACATTCATTAGCGTTCCTTATTTAGCAGCAGAATCGTAGCTTAGAGATAATTTTCCAAAAAAAAAAAAAAAAGAAGTGTTATTTAAAGAATCCATCCAGCCCAAATCTATGAGTTGACACCTGTCACTATAAAAGCAGTACAGAGGGTACCAGTTCTCCTTGAGAGATGAATCTCCCTCCTATTAAATACAGGAAAATTTCATATCCCACCTAAAACCTCCCCTCTTTCAGCTTGAATCTGTTCTCCTTTGTCCTGTCACTGCTCTTGGGAAAAGGCCTTCTCCATCTTTCTTATTGGCTCCTTCAGGCACTGAAGGTCACAATTAGGTCACCTCAAAGCCTTCTCCAGGCTGAACAATCTCAATTCTCCCAGCCTTTCCTCACAGCAGAGGTGCTCCATCCCTCTGATCATCTTGGTGCCTCCTCTGGACTCTCTTGAGCAGCTCCATGTCCTCCCTGTGCTGGGAACCCCAGAGCTCAGGGGGTTTAACGCTCTGCTGTAGGTGGTGGACAAGGTGGGGAGTGTCTCTTCCTGAAAAAACTGTAACAGAGACAGAATCCTGGGAAGGATGGATGGAAATCTCATCCAGGAGTCCTGAAATGCTGGTTCTGAGACCACTTGTGAGTGGTCCTGGAGCTGATTCCTCCATGTCCATGAAGGACATCTCTGTGAAGCAGAGCCTGGTCTGTCCTAGGGGAAGATTCCAATGGCCACAGGCTGGAGACACTTGTCCATTGCTGGCTGCTTGGGATGGTGGGTGGATAATCCAGTCCAGCCTGATTATATTTAGCAATATAATCTAATACTTAATCTAAGGCAAATTGAGCACAAATCTGGAGGCTTTCCATGTGCTCCAGTGAGGATTCTCTGCTTTCACATTGGTATAAATGAGATCAAAATCAGAGCTTGATCTGTCCTGGTGGAAGATTCCAAATCCACAGGTTAGAAATGCTTGTCCATTGCTGTCTGCTTGGGATGGTGGGATGGATAATGGAATATGTTAATGGTGCTCCAACCCTCCTGCTCCTTGTCCTCTGGACTTTTTTGGTGTAATCCCATCTATGATTGATGGTAAAACCCTCAAATCAACCATTTTGAGCCATCAGAGGAAAATAATGATTGCAGGAGACCCTCCCAGTCCAGCCTGATTATATTTAGCAATCACAGACTTAATCTAAGGCAAACTGAGCACGAATCTGGAGCCTTTCCATGTGCTCCAGTGAGGATTCTCTGCTTTCACACTGGTGTAAATCAGATCAAAATCAGAGCTTGATCTGTCCTGGTGGAAGATTCCAAATCCACAGGTTAGAGGTGCTTGTCCATTGCTGTCTGCTTGGGATGGTGGGATGGATAATGGAATATGTTAATGGTCCTCCAGCTTTTCTACTCCTTGTCCTCTGGACTTCTTTGGTTTAGTTCCATCTATGACTGATGGTAAAACGCTCAAACCAACCATTTTGAGCCCTCAAAGGAAAACAATGATTGCAGGAGACCCTCCCAGTCCAGCCTGATTATATTTAGCAATCACAGACTTAATCCGAGGCAAATTGAGCACGAATCTGGAGCCTTTCCATGTGCTCCAGTGAGGATTCTCTGCTTTCACACTGGTGTAAATGAGATCAAAATCTGGCTGCCTCTCCAAGATGGCCGGAGAGAGCGTGAATGAAATCCCTGAGCAAAAATAGAGACTCGCTTCAGCAACGAGCCCCCCTGGCTGGCAAGACTCGTCAGGGAACTGGAGCTACTGAAAAATGCTGCAGACAGAAAATGAATTAGAGGAGAAAAAAAAGTGAAAATGAGCTGGCAGAATCTTTAGGTGACTCATCAGGTGCATCTTGTAAAGTCTCTTTCTGAGAAGTAATGAAATCGCGTGTTCTAACAATATTTGCACTGCAGCGGGAAAAGGCATAAATATTGGGATCAATTAATGAAATTAGATAATTTGACCGAAAAAGCCCTGGAGCTGGCTGGGAAACCATCCCTCTTCCTTTTTGCTTGTGTCAGTGCTTGCTGTTGGAGAGGAAAATCCCATGGTTTCGTTTCACATTGAGGAGAAGCGAGTTCTGGGAAGCCACTGGGATACATTGGGAATTCACCTGCACCTCGAGGAGTTCCACCTTCACCCCATGGAAGTTCTCAGGCAGGTGCAGAAATGCCCTGGTAGCTGTCTGGGTGTGCAGCCCCCCACCCCTGGGATTCTCAGATTGGTGAGGGTGGATCCATCTTGTCTCTGTGTCTCTTCATGTCCTTCCAACCTCTGCTTTCCAACTGAAAAATGGGGAATAATGGTTTTCTTTAAAAAGGGAATTTTTTCCTCAGGAAAAAGCCTGTGGATATGTGACCTTTAGATATTCCAGTAACTCGTTGCTCATGGTGTAGTTCATCACAGAGCTTCAGTTCTGGGGTGTGAGATGAATTTGGAGTGAAACATTGGGGTCGCTGCTATCAATGGGTCAAATTATGCTATTTATAATAGAGCAATTATGCTGTTTGTAATACATTAATTGCTTTATTCCAACAGTATTTCCATGGGTTTATATTTGGGGAAGGCACTAAACCCCAGGTGAAGAATGGGGCTTAATTAATCCCCTAAAAATGATGAGATCTGGAGCGTGGGTGTCTATTGCGGAATATAAACCCGGGCGCTTGGGTCGGGATTTTGGTGGGTAATCCTGAGCTCCTGGAGCCAAAAAGAGCCATCACCATCTTCAGCTTTTTTATCAGCAGCAAGAGCAGAACCCATCAGGTTATCCTACCCTTGGATTGGCTCTGGGACAATTGTTGTTGGAATAATTTGTCTGGTTTCTGGCGTCCTCGACTCAAGAGGATGTTGACAAATTGGAAAGATGTAAAAGAGCCACGAGGGTGGTTAAAAGATTGGCAAACGTGCCTTGCCAAGGGAACAGCTCCTGGCTCGCAGCGATTTTGTATTTTTTTCCTATAAATGAAGGTTAAAGGGTGGTTTTAGCAGCTCCAAGTACCTGTGGGAAGAGCAAAAATAGACGGTGGTTGTCAGACAGAGGTGGAACACCCGCCGGTGCCGGGGAGATGAAGCCAGACTTGAGCTGAACAGAATAGTTTTTGAGAGCAAAACTGATGATCTGGTGTGATATTTTATGGGAGTTCTGTTTTTTTCATCCATCTCTAGAATTATCTGTTGTGATGTTTGAGAGCCCTGGCTTTTCATCCGTGTCTAGAATCGTACACATCAACATTTATTTGATTTTGGAGGTTCTAATTTGCATTTCGGTGCAATTCTTGGAGGGAAAACCCTCTGCCTTTATTAACTGTGGGTTTATGTGTATTCCAGAGCATCTCTTGGTGTTGTGGATCTCCTCATTAGCCCTACCTGCACCTCTTGTAGGATGTTTCTTCCTCGGTGCTCATCGATCTCTGTGATCTGAGCCGGATCTGAGTATTTTGACGCTGTCGGGAAGCAACAGGCAGAGTTAAAATGAGATTTTTTTTTTCCTCTCCACGAGCATTTTTCGGTGTGTTTTCCCTGCAAAAAAATGAAAACTAGTGCTGCTTATTCTGTTTAATCTAAACCCAGCTTTTATCTGAAGACATCCCTGCAGGGATTGCTCCACCTTTGTTCCCTGGAAGCCTCGATTTCCGCAGGAAGCTCATCCGAGGAGGGGCTGTGCTAAATTTACCTTGAGATCTACGTGTGGCAGAGAATTTTCGATTTGTAAAGCTCAGCTCAAGAGTGTGAAGTCTGGCTGTTGTTGTTCTTTCTTACCAACATAATTCAATACAAATAAAACGTTGTCTCTGCCTTGCTGGTCTCACTGTCCAAGCAGATTCAAGGAGCTCAGGGTGTGTAAAGGATCTTTAAATACATCCTGCAAGGATGCAGAAAATGAGTGTTTCGTACCAATCCCTCACATTCATTTGCTCCAGCAGCTAAAAGATGAATCTTTGGGGTTTGGGATAAAACTACATTTTATTTATTTTTTTTTAATTTAATATTCTCTTTTATTTTTCTAGCTGTGGGGAGCTCAAAAAATCAAACAGGTAATACACTTTTTTAATGTTTCCTTATTATTTTCAACTCTTGCTGCTTTTTCCCTCTTTTCCCTGAGCTTTTCCCCTTTTTCCTCTTCTCTGTTATTTCCTTTGCCAGTTGCTGTTTTGCCTTGCCATGGAAATGTAAATGCAGAGAACACTCTGCCACCAAAGAGCTGGAGTTGGGTTTTTTTTATAAATATATTTATATATTTTGATGTCTTCATTTTCTCCTTCCTGTCTAGTCAAGAGATTTCTTGTCTCCAGTCTTTTGAAAATAGTTTGACAGTTCTTTGGGAAGGCTCGTGGCTGTGCCTTCCTCCTCTGCAGTCCTGGATCCTTTGGGAATTGATTTTTCATCCCCAGCCATTTAATGCCAGTGCAGCCTCCCGGGCTCGTTGGAAAATTTGGGTAAAAAATGGGTCAAATGAGCCAGATTTAGGAGTTCCATGGAATTTGGGCTGTCCAGAGCCACCTCAGTTGGCTGAGAAGCTGTGGATATGCATAAAGGTCAGATTATCTGGCAAATCCGAATCCTGTGTGTGATTTTATTTGGATGCCCCTCGTGGTGACATCCAAAGTGGGCCATACCTGTGTGTTTTTAGCCCATCTCATCCTGAGGAAGCATTTCAGGCTTCCTACAACACCTGCAGGTGTGGGAGATGTTCCTCAGACTGAATCCACACCTGGAGATGTGGGAGATGTTCCTTGGACTGAATCCACACCTGGAGATGTGGGAGATGTTC
>NW_020897836.1:587205-588086 GCF_003984885.1 Neopelma chrysocephalum | reverse complement strand
AGATGTTCCTTGGACTGAATCCACACCTGGAGATGTGGGAGATGTTCCTCAAACTGAATCCACACCTGCAGATTGGAAAGTTATTCCTTGGATATCTTCCACACCTGCAGGTGTGGGAGATGTCCCTCAGATCAAATCCACACCTGCAGGTGGGAAAGATGTTCCTCAGACTGAATCCACACCTGCAGGTGTAGGAGATGTCCCTCAGATCAAATCCACACCTGGAGATGTAGATGTTCCTCAAACTGCATCCACACCTGCAGATGGGAAAGATGTTCCTCAGAATAAAGTGATTTATATCCTCATTCCCTCCCAAGCCAACAGCCCTGCCCTGCCCTGCCCATCCCTCTGCCACACCGAGGGCTTTTCCCATCTTTCCTGTGGCAGAGGTTCAGCCAGGACATTGATCTGCACCTCAGTGGAGGTGCTGAAAACAGTCAGGGCCAGAAAATAGTCTTCCTTTCCCCCCCCTAAATCTGCATTTCCCCTGCTGGGGTTAAGGTACGGCGGTGGGTGGCCTTTGGGGACATTATAGAGCCAAGAAAGAGCCACTCTTTGTATTTCAGGTTAAGTTATTTACTTCTAAATGATTAATTTGTGCTAAATTATTGCAGGCCATCATCCATCCCGACACAAACGAGACCATCTTCATGCCTTTCCGAATGTCAGGTATGGTTTGTGCCATTAATTTTACTGGGAATTTGTACAAAATGATGGGGTTTTTTCTCCTCTTTTTGAATTGACTATTGGGAACATTTAGACCAAGATCCCTTTGCAAGTGAGGAATATGAGGATCATAACTGAGAGATCTAGTGCTTAATATTTCCCTTTCCTCTTTCCTTTCCTTTCCTTTCCTTTCCTTTCCTTTCCTTTCCTTTCCT
>NW_020897836.1:586008-587195 GCF_003984885.1 Neopelma chrysocephalum | reverse complement strand
TTTCCTTTCCTTTCCTTTCCTTTCCTTTCCTTTCCTTTCCTTTCCTTCCCTCTCCTTCCCTCTCCTTTCCTTCCCTCTCCTTTCCTTCCCTCTCCTTTCCTTCTCCTTTCCTTATGTCCTTCCCTCTCCTTTTCCATGTGTGATGATACCTAACAGCCATGGCCCTGGAATTCCAGGGAGGATCAACTTCTCCATGGCTTAACTGGGCTGCCATTCCCAAGTCCACAGCTGCCTCTGCTGTGGGTTGAACACAGCTGTGAATCCGTCCTTTCCCGACGGATCTATTTAAACAAACAGAACCTTTCCCATATTTTTTGGTGGAGCATCTTCTCCTGAATAGTGGGCACAGGGGAAAAAAATCACAGGGTTGGTGGGTTTTGTCCTCCAGTTCCTTGAAGAAGGATGATGTTGAGGGTGGGGAGGAGAGAATCCAGGACCCGCCGCTTTGCCACCTCGCTCCATGTTTGTCTTTCCAGTTTCTCCTCCTCTCAAGTCTCAGCCCTTTCCTTGGATCCATGTTGGTTTAATTCAGTAATATTGGAAAAATGCTCTGAGACCTTCTAGTGGAAGTCAGAGAGATGAATTATAATTAGCACAGAAATTGGCAGACTTAGCAGGGGAAAAATGTGAAGAAATGTTTGATTTTCATGGCGCTCAGTAAGATTTGGGGTAAAGACTTGTCTCTGTATTAGAGAGCTTTAACCTACACCTGGGATTAAAATAGTCCCTCTCTCCTCCATAATGAAAATATGCTTTCTTCAGCTTATACCCCCATCCTGTTTCACCTCACCTCGAAATAAATGAGCTCTGCTGGTATAAAACCACCAGTGGAGAGGTGGATAAAGCAGATGGTGAAAGAGGGAGGTCCCACTTAGGGTGTCATGGTCCTGCTCCTTACCTGGGATGGGCTCTGCAGCTTCTTAGATGGCTTCATGAGCATCTTCAGGATGCTATTCCTGCTGGGACCAGGCTCAACCAGGAAAGGAAGGGGCACAGAGAGCTGGAGAGTTTTCAGCTGGGTCGGGGGAGGTTGTGGGAGGGTCTGATGAGCAACAGAGCTGGCACGAGGGAGGGAACAGATTGCCTGAGCCTGGGAAGGGGGGGGCAGGATCTCCCCCTTTCCATGGCAGGAATCCACTGGGTCAGCTCAGTCAGCACCACCACGGCAGGATCCGGCTCCTCCGGGT